>NW_024609792.1:470000-515000 GCF_018296145.1 Oncorhynchus tshawytscha
ACTCAACATTAACATAGATCAGTCCCCTAGAGTTACTCATCATTAACATAGATCAGTCCCCTACAGTTCCCCTAGAGTTACTCAACATTAACATAGAGCAGTCCCCTAGAGTTACTCAACATTAACATAGATCAGTCCCCTAGAGTTACTCATCATTAACATAGATCAGTCCCCTAGAATTACTCAACATTAAATTAGAGCAGTCCCCTAGAGTTACTCAACATTAACATAGAGCAGATATACTACTAACCCCCACCCCAGAGTAGACTGTATGGTGTATTATAGTAGAGTAGCCAGTCTTACTGTATGGTGGACTACAGTAGAGTAGCCAGTCTTACTGTATGGTGTATTATAGTAGAGTAGCCAGTCTTACTGTATGGTATCTACAGTAGAGTAGCCAGTCTTACTGTATGGTGTATTACAGTAGAGTAGCCAGTCTTACTGTATGGTACTACAGTAGAGTAGCCAGTCTTACTGTATGGGTATACTACAGTAGAGTAGCCAGTCTTACTGTATGGGTTACTACAGTAGAGTAGCCAGTCTTACTGTATGGTATCTACAGTATAGTAGCCAGTCTTACTGTATGGTGTATTATAGTAGAGTAGCCAGCCTTACTGTATGGTATCTACAGTAGAGTAGCCAGTCTTACTGTATGGTATCTACAGTAGAGTAGCCAGCCTCATTTACTGCCTAAATGTGTCTGTAAAAGACCTGCATGGTTCTCCTCTGGGTGGTGTTGTGTTGCAGGTTGTGTTGTTGTTGGAGTTATTCATTGTCAAGTTTTTAAACCGATGCCAGCCTGCAACATTTTAGTAGCCCAGCTCGGACTTTGGCACGTGTCTGTACACCCCCCCCATCCCTCCCTCCATCCCTCCCTCCCTCCTCTGCGAGCTGTCATCGGGACACACGAAAGCAGAGACATTGAAGTTGAATTCACCAGCGTGAGCACATCAGGCTGTGATTTAATAAAGTTGATGACTCATTTATAGTCGTTTGTGTGTCCTATTCGACCCGCGGGCCTTGAGCCCTATTAGCTTAGGTTATGACTGACTTGTGATCATTTCCCTGGCTCGTTGGATTGTATTGACATTCCCGACCACAGTGGTCTGTTTATGTAATAAAAAATAAAAATATTGAGTCATTGAAAGTGAAAACAGTGTGTCCCTAAAGGCTGTAGGAAACAAACAACGTATCAGCTGGGATTTACAACATCTCTGTCTTTAAGACGACCATGAGAAATGTTTTGGTGAATTATATATTGATCAGGAGTTGAACTGCATCCATCCTGACAACAATACCGTACTGTACATCATAACACCGTGACTCAGACAGAACCGGGTTTTAAAAAAAACGTCTTTAGAAACTTGGTTTTGTAAACATAAACTGGGAATTTTATATTTTTGGCTGATATTATGATTGTCTGTTTGTTTCAAATCTGCAAAGTAGTCCAGGACAAACCAGAACCCCTCCACATTGACTCTGTACCGTAATACCCTGTATATAGCCTCCACATTGACTCTGTACTGTAATACCCTGTATATAGCCTCCACATTGACTATGTACCGTAATACCCTGTATATAGCCTCCAAATTGACTCTGTACCGTAACACCCTGTATATAGCCTCCACATTGACTCTGTATCGTAATACCCTGTATATAGCCTCCACATTGACTCTGTACCGTAATACCCTGTATATAGCCTCCACATTGACTCTGTACCGTAATACCCTGTATATAGCCTCCACATTGACTCTGTACCGTAATACCCTGTATATAGCCTCCACATTGACTCTGTACCGTACCCCCTGTATATAGCCTCCACATTGACTCTGTACCGTAATACCCTGTATATAGCCTCCACATTGACTCTGTACCGGTACCCCCTGTATATAGCCTCCAAATTGACTCTGTACCGTAACACCCTGTATATAGCCTCCACATTGACTCTGTATCGTAATACCCTGTATATAGCCTCCACATTGACGCTGTACCGTAATACCCTGTATATAGCCTCCACATTGACTCTGTACCGTAATACCCTGTATATAGCCTCCACATTGACTCTGTACCGTAATACCCTGTATATAGCCTCCACATTGACTCTGTACCGGTACCCCTGTATATAGCCTCCACATTGACTCTGTACCGTAATACCCTGTATATAGCCTCCACATTGACTCTGTACCTGTACCCCCTGTATATAGCCTCCACATTGACTCTGTACCGGTACCTCCTGTATATAGCCTCCACATTGACTCTGTACCGTAATACCCTGTATATAGCCTCCACATTGACTCTGTACCGGTACCCCTGTATATAGCCTCCACATTGACTCTGTACCGTAATACCCTGTATATAGCCTCCACATTGACTCTGTACCGGTACCCCTGTATATAGCCTCCACATTGACTCTGTACCGTAACACCCTGTATATAGCCTCCACATTGACTCTGACTCTGTACCGTACCCCTGTATATAGCCTCCACATTGACTCTGTACCGTAATACTCCTGTATATAGCCTCCACATTGACTCTGTACCGTAATACCCTGTATATAGCCTCCACATTGACTCTGTACCGTAATACCCTGTGAGACAAGACATATAGCCTCCACATTGACTATGTACCGTAAGTCACCCTGTATATAGCCTCCAACATTGACTCTGGAAATGTACCAGGTAATACCCTGTAAATATAGCCTCCACATTGACTCAACAGGGTGACTGAGACAAGACAGGGTGACTGAGACAAGACAGGGTGACTGAGACAAGGCAGGGTGACTGAGACAAGGCAGGGTGACTGACAACAAGACAGGGTGACTGAGACAACAGAAGACAGGGTGACTGAGACAAGACAGGGTGACTGAGACAAGGACAGGGTGACTGAGACAAGGCAGGGTGACTGAGACACCCTGTCCCAGAAGAAGACAGGTCTAACCAATGACACAAGTCACTGTGTTGTGATCTCTGCTCCAGAACACGGAAGCAGAAGAAAAGCTCCGTGTGTTTTTTTTAAACACGTGATGTTTTAAACATAGAAGCTGGAAATGTCACGAGCCCAGGTGACTGATAACCAGTCTTTATAAATCAGAAGAAGACAGGTGAGCAGGAAGACTTCAGAGAAACATCCTCTCGTATCTCAGCCTGTTATCAGTGAACGCTGAGTGACGCCATGTTGATCACACTCCTCTTAATAATGACAACAGAAGAAGACAGGGTGGGTGGGTGTATCTCTGCTCCAGGACAACAGAAGATCTCTGCTCCAGGACAGAAGAAGGGTGGGTGGGTGTATCTCTCTGCTCCAGGACAACAGAAGAAGACAGGGTGGGTGGGTGTATCTCTCCAGGACAACAGAAGAAGACTGCTCCAGGACAACAGAAGAAGACAGGGTGGGTGGGTGTATCTCTCTGCTCCAGGACAACAGAAGAAGACAGGGTGGGTGGGTGTATCTCTCTGCTCCAGGACAACAGAAGAAGACAGGGTCCAGGACAACAGAAGAAGACAGGGTGGGTGTATATCTCTGCTCCAGGACAACAGAAGAAGACAGGGTGGGTGGGTGTATCTCTCTGCTCCAGGACAACAGAAGAAGACAGGGTGGGTGGGTGTATCTCTCTGCTCCAGGACAACAGAAGAAGACAGGGTGGGTGGGTGTATCTCTCTGCTCCAGGACAACAGAAGAAGACAGGGTGGGTGGGTGTATCTCTCTGCTCCAGGACAACAGAAGAAGACAGGGTGGGTGGGTGTATCTCTCTGCTCCAGGACAACAGAAGAAGACAGGGTGGGTGGGTGTATCTCTCTGCTCCAGGACAACAGAAGAAGACAGGGTGGGTGGGTGTATCTCTCTGCTCCAGGACAACAGAAGAAGACAACAGAAGAAGACAGGGTGGGTGGGTGTATCTCTCTGCTCCAGGACAACAGAAGAAGACAGGGTGGGTGGGTGTATCTCTCTGCTCCAGGACAACAGAAGAAGACAGGGTGGGTGTATCTCTCTGCTCCAGGACAACAGAAGAAGACAGGGTGGGTGGGTGTATCTCTCTGCTCCAGGACAACAGAAGAAGACAGGGTGGGTGTATCTCTCTGCTCCAGGACAACAGAAGAAGACAGGGTGGGTGGGTGTATCTCTCTGCTCCAGGACAACAGAAGAAGACAGGGTGGGGGTATCTCTGCTCCAGGTACAGAAGAAGACTCTCTGCTCCAGGACAACAGAAGAAGACAGGGTGGGTGGGTGTATCTCTCTGCTCCAGGACAACAGAAGAAGACAGGGTGGGTGGGTGTATCTCTCTGCTCCAGGACAACAGAAGAAGACAGGGTGGGTGGGGTATCTCTCTGCTCCAGGACAACAGAAGAAGACAGGGTGGGTGGGTGTATCTCTGCTCCAGGACAACAGAAGAAGACAGGGTGGGTGGGTGTATCTCTCTGCTCCAGGACAACAGAAGAAGACAGGGTGGGTGGGTGTATCTCTGCTCCAGGACAACAGAAGAAGACAGGGTGGGTGGGTGTATCTCTCTGCTCCAGGACAACAGAAGAAGACAGAAGACAGAAGAAGACAGGGTGGGTGGGTGTATCTCTCTGCTCCAGGACAACAGAAGAAGACAGGGTGGGTGGGTGTATCTCTCTGCTCCAGGACAACAGAAGAAGACAGGGTGGGTGTATCTCTGCTCCAGGACAACAGAAGAAGACAGGGTGGGTGTATCTCTCTGCTCCAGGACCTCACTCACTAAAACAGTTTTACCTTCTCAACACGGCAACGATAGAGTCTGGACCAGGAAGTGTTTAACTTGCAGACCGATGCTTTAACACAGACAAACAAACTCACAAACACCACTTACCTCGCTAGCTACCGTCATTCACATCTCACTGTCATCGGGTGTGTGTGTGTGTGTGTGTGTGTGTGTGTGTGTGTGTGTGTGTGTGTGTGGAGGGGGGCGTCTGGAGGAGGGAAGATGGAGAGAGGAGGAGGAGGAGGAGGGGTGGGAGGATGAAGATGAGGAGGGAGAGGAGACTTGTCTTTGAAGTACTAGAAGCTCAGTGCTTTTATCTCTCTCCCTGTAATCATCCGTTACCAGACAACACAGCTGATTCTAGGGACACTATCTCTCCCTGGATTTATACGACATGAATAACAACCAGACGGTGAACTACGGGAACAACTCAGGGTCACTGAGGAGGAGGTTTAACTACGGGAACAACTCAGGGTCACTGAGGAGGAGGTTTAACTACAGGAACAACTCAGGGTCACTGAGGAGGAGGTTTAACTACAGGAACAACTCAGGGTCACTGAGGAGGAGGTTTAACTACAGGAACAACTCAGGGTCACTGAGGAGGAGGTTTAACTACGGGAACAACTCAGGGTCACTGAGGAGGAGGTTTAACTACAGGAACAACTCAGGGTCACTGAGGAGGAGGTTTAACTACAGGAACAACTCAGGGTCACTGAGGAGGAGGGCTAACTACGGGAACAACTCAGGGTCACTGAGGAGGAGGTTTAACTACGGGAACAACTCAGGGTCACTGAGGAGGAGGGCTAACTACGGGAACAACTCAGGGTCACTGAGGAGGAGGTTTAACTACAGGAACAACTCAGGGTCACTGAGGAGGAGGTTTAACTACGGGAACAACTCAGGGTCACTGAGGAGGAGGCAGGAGAGGAGGTTTAACTACAGAGACAACTCAGGGTCACTGAGGAGGAGGTTTAACTACAGGAACAACTCAGGGTCACTGAGGAGGAGGTTTAACTACAGGAACAACTCAGGGTCACTGAGGAGGAGGCAGGAGAGGAGGTTTAACTACGGGAACAACTCAGGGTCACTGAGGAGGAGGTTTAACTACGGGAACAACTCAGGGTCACTGAGGAGGAGGTTTAACTACAGGAACAACTCAGGGTCACTGAGGAGGAGGTTTAACTACAGGAACAACTCAGGGTCACTGAGGAGGAGGTTTAACTACAGGAACAACTCAGGGTCACTGAGGAGGAGGTTTAACTACAGGAACAACTCAGGGTCACTGAGGAGGAGGTTTAACTACGGGAACAACTCAGGGTCACTGAGGAGGAGGGCTAACTACAGGAACAACTCAGGGTCACTGAGGAGGTTTAACTACGGGAACAACTCAGGGTCACTGAAGAGGAGGTTTAACTACAGGAACAACTCAGGGTCACTGAGGAGGAGGTTTAACTACAGGAACAACTCAGGGTCACTGAGGAGGAGGTTTAACTACAGGAACAACTCAGGGTCACTGAGGAGGAGGTTTAACTACAGGAACAACCAGAGGGTCACTGAGGAGGAGGTTTAACTACGGGAACAACTCAGGGTCACTGAGGAGGAGGTTTAACTACAGGAACAACTCAGGGTCACTGAGGAGGAGGCAGTAGACCTTACAACCAGAGGGTCACCTAGGAGGAGGCAGTAGACCTCACAACCAGAGGGTCACCTAGGAGGCAGTAGACCTCACAACCAGAGGGTCACCTAGGAGGCAGTAGACCTCACAACCAGAGGGTCACCTAGGAGGCAGTAGACCTTACAACCAGAGGGTCACCTAGGAGGAGGCAGTAGACCTTACAACCAGAGGGTCACCTAGGAGGAGGCAGTAGACCTCACAACCAGAGGGTCACTGAGGAGGAGGCAGTAGACCTCACAACCAGAGGGTCACCTAGGAGGCAGTAGACCTTACAACCAGAGGGTCACCTAGGAGGCAGTAGACCTCACAACCAGAGGGTCACCTAGGAGGAGGCAGTAGACCTTACAACCAGAGGGTCACCTAGGAGGCAGTAGACCTTACAACCAGAGGGTCACCTAGGAGGAGGCAGTAGACCTTACAACCAGAGGGTCACCTAGGAGGCAGTAGACCTCACAACCAGAGGGTCACCTAGGAGGCAGTAGACCTTACAACCAGAGGGTCACCTAGGAGGCAGTAGACCTCACAACCAGAGGGTCACCTAGGAGGAGGCAGTAGACCTCACAACCAGAGGGTCACCTAGGAGGCAGTAGACCTTACAACCAGAGGGTCACCTAGGAGGCAGTAGACCTTACAACCAGAGGGTCACCTAGGAGGCAGTAGACCTCACAACCAGAGGGTCACCTAGGAGGCAGTAGACCTTACAACCAGAGGGTCACCTAGGAGGAGGCAGTAGACCTTACAACCAGAGGGTCACCTAGGAGGCAGTAGACCTCACAACCAGAGGGTCACCTAGGAGGCAGTAGACCTCACAACCAGAGGGTCACCGGTTCAAATCCCAAGTGGAGTAGAACATTGATGATTAATGATGTTACTGAACCATCCATCTGAAATGGCACCCTATTCCCTACGTAGTGCACTACTTTAGACCCTATTCCCTACGTAGTGCACTACTTTAAACCAGAGCCCTATTCCCTATGTAGTGCACAACTTTAGACCAGGGCCCTATTCCCTATGTAGTGGTACTACTATAGACCAGGGCCCTATTCCCTACATAGTGCACTACTTTTGACCAGGGCCCCTATAGGGAATAGGGTGCCATTTGGGAAGGAGCCATAGTTGGTTGGCGTGATGTAATCCCAAGATCATCCAAAAACAACTAAAAAAAGGCTCCCTTGAAATGGTTTTTGTCTCGACCCACAAAATCAGAAATCGTCCACCTCTTGTGAATGATTCACACCATTTTAGAGAACCAGAGAGGTGATGAGCTGTTGGAGGAGAACAGGACGGGCCTTAAATACCACTCTATTCCCTATGTAGGCCCCCTATGGACCAGGGCCCATGACCAGGGCCCATAGGCCCCCCTATGACCAGGGCCCATATGGCCCCCTATGACCAGGGCCCATAGGCCCCCTATGACCAGGGCCCATAGGCCCCCTATGACCAGGGCCCATAGGCCCCCTATGACCAGGGCCCATAGGCCCCCTATGACCAGGGCCCATAGGCTATGACCAGGGCCCATAGGCCCCCTATGACCAGGGCCCATAGGCCCCCTATGACCAGGGCCCATAGGCCCCCATGACCAGGGCCCCCTATGACCAGGGCCCATAGGCCCACCTATGACCAGGGCCCATAGGCCCACCTATGACCAGGGTCCATAAGCCCCCTATGACCAGGGCCCATAGGCCCCCTATGACCAGGGCCCTCATATGACCAGGGCCCCCCTATGACCCCCCTATAATTACAGTCTGAACTAAGATATCACAGCTATCAGTAATAATTACAGTCTGAACTAAGATATCACAGCTATCAGTAATAATTACAGTCTGAACTGTCTAAGATATCACAGCTATCAGTAATAATTACAGTCTGAACTGTCTAAGATATCACAGCTATCAGTAATAATTACAGTCTGAACTGTCTAAGATATCACAGCTATCAGTAATAATTACAGTCTGAACTGTCTAAGATATCACAGCTATCAGTAATAATTACAGTCTGAACTGTCTAAGATATCACAGCTATCAGTAATAATTACAGTCTGAACTGTCTAAGGTATCACATCTATCAGTAAAATAAATGTCCTCACTTGACCTCATCTCTGCATCTATGACATGGTCCCTCTGAGAAACGGTTTGTACTGGAGGTGGGGGCTCAATAGGTAGAAAGAAAGCTCAGTCCCCCCCACCCACATCCTGACCCATCATAGCAGTCAGTGCCCCCCCCCAGCTGAGGTCAGTGTGGAGTGCCCCCCAGCTGAGGTTAGCTATCCAGTCAGTCAGAGAGAGGAGCCCAGCTGAGGTTAGTGTGGAGTGACCCCCAGCCCCCCCCAGCTGAGGTTAGTGTGGAGTCCCCCTCCAGCTGAGGTTAGTGTGGAGTGCCCCCCCCAGCTGAGGTTAGTGTGGAGTGCCCCCCAGCCCCCCAGCTGAGGTTAGTGTGGAGTGACCCCCCAGCTGAGGTTAGTGTGGAGTGACCCCCAGCTGAGGTTAGTGTGGAGTGACCCCCCCAGCTGAGGTTAGTGTGGAGTGAGTGCCCCCCCCCAGCTGAGGTTAGTGTGGAGTGCCCCCCAGCTGAGGTTAGTGTGGAGTGACCCCCCAGCCCCCCTCCAGCTGAGGTTAGTGTGGAGTGGCTACCAGTGGGAATGGGGAACAAGGCCTTTAATCTGACCACTATATACGCACATCCCACTACTCTCTCCCTGTGTTCATATACAGAGACTATACACAGGAACACTCACACACACAGCCACTCACACTCCCCGTGTTTACAGGCTGTTTATCCAAGCGGCCCGGTGGCAGGCTGGTGTGTGGGGACAGGGGCGTGCGGGAGGACTAAGAGGAGACCGGGGTGCCCCCCAGGAGGGGGGGGAGTCACGGAAGGTCAAGCCACACACAGTGCTAGGAGTCAGCCTAAGAGGGGGGCCACTCAACGTGATGAGAGTTAGTTTACTACTACTGTGTTGAGACAAGCTGCCCCCGGGGGCACTACAGAACCTCTCTCTACTCACAGTTCACCATGTGCTGCCTCTCCTCATGACTCTGCTTGTGTAGTGGTGTGGCTGCAACATTTCCTGGTGGTTGACTTCAGTTACCTCTATACAAGAGGAAGCTCCGATACGACTAGATCAATGTTATTCATTAGGAGAGGTGAAAGACTGATTGAGCCCTAGAGATAGAGAGAACCAGAGAGAGAGAGAGGGAGAGTCAGAGAGAGAGAGAGAGAGACAGAGAGAGAGATAAAGAAAGAGAGAAAGAAAGAAAGAGAGAGAGAGACAGAGAGAGACAGAGAGAGAGAGAGACACAGAGAGAGAGAGAGACAGAGAGAGACACAGAGAGAGAGACACACAGAGACAGAGAGAGACACAGAGACACAGAGACAGAGAGAGAGAGAGAGAGAGAGAAAGAGAGAGACACAGAGACAGAGAGAGACAGAGAGACACAGAGACAGAGAGAGAGACAGAGAGAGAGAGACAGAGAGACAGAGAGACCGAGAGAGAGAGCGACAAAGTCCAGGACTCTGTTTTCTTAGGGTCCAGATGAAAAAGCTGATGTAAAATAAATGTTTGATTTGACTGAAACTGGAGGCAACAATCTGCTGTAAAGGTTGGGCTCTGAAGAGAGATGTCTTGTGGTTTGGGTTAATCCTGACGGAGGAACCACTGGGTTGAAATAGGAGACTAAAACAAAAATAATTACATGAAGAGTTAATGACCAGAGAGAGTGAGGGAATGTGCCTCCATCCCTCAAACACCATGAATTCAAAGAACCTTATTTGTCTTCGACCGCACAACTAAAACCCACGAAGTTCTCCTCTGTGAAATAATAAATTCTCTAAGCTGGCATCACCAAACAGGTCATTCATTTGGTTGGAGAGGTGGGCATATACAGAGGAGTAGTGTTTCAGGTTCGAGACAGTAGACAGAGTAGTGTTTCAGGTTCGAGACAGTAGACAGTAGACAGTAGTGTTTCAGGTTAGAGAGGTGTAGAGAGTAGTGTTTCAGGTTAGAGAGGTGTAGACAGAGTAGTGTTTCAGGTTAGAGAGGTGTAGACAGTAGTGTTTCAGGTTAGAGAGGTATAGAGAGTAGTGTTTCAGGTTAGAGAGGTGTAGACAGAGTCATGTTTCAGGTTAGAGAGGTGTAGACAGGGTAGTGTTTCAGGTTAGAGAGGTGTAGACACTACCTGCCTCAGCTCCATCACTACCTCAGCTCCATCACTACATCAGCTCCATCACTACATCAGCTGGTACAGCAGAACCTCAGCTCCATCACTACACCAGCTGGTACAGCAGAACCTCAGCTCCATCACTACCTCAGCTCCATCACTACCTCAGCTCCATCACTACATCAGCTGGTACAGCAGAACCTCAGCTCCATCACTACATCAGCTGGTACAGCAGAACCTCAGCTCCATCACTACATCAGCTGGTACAGCAGAACCTCAGCTCCATCACTACATCAGCTGGTACAGCAGAACCTCAGCTCCATCACTACCTCAGCTCCATCACTACATCAGCTGGTACAGCAGAACCTCAGCTCCATCACTACCTCAGCTCCATCACTACCTCAGCTCCATCACTACATCAGCTGGTACAGCAGAACCTCAGCTCCATCACTACATCAGCTCCATCACTACATCAGCTGGTACAGCAGAACCTCAGCTCCATCACTACATCAGCTGGTACAGCAGAACCTCAGCTCCATCACTACATCAGCTGGTACAGCAGAACCTCAGCTCCATCACTACCTCAGCTCCATCACTACATCAGCTGGTACAGCAGAACCTCAGCTCCATCACTACCTCAGCTCCATCACTACCTCAGCTGGTACAGCAGAACCTCAGCTCCATCACTACCTCAGCTCCATCACTACATCAGCTGGTACAGCAGAACCTCAGCTCCATCACTACATCAGCTGGTACAGCAGAACCTCAGCTCCATCACTACATCAGCTGGTACAGCAGAACCTCAGCTCCATCACTACATCAGCTGGTACAGCAGAACCTCAGCTCCATCACTACATCAGCTGGTACAGCAGAACCTCAGCTCCATCACTACCTCAGCTCCATCACTACATCAGCTGGTACAGCAGAACCTCAGCTCCATCACTACCTCAGCTCCATCACTACCTCAGCTCCATCACTACATCAGCTGGTACAGCAGAACCTCAGCTCCATCACTACATCAGCTGGTACAGCAGAACCTCAGCTCCATCACTACATCAGCTGGTACAGCAGAACCTCAGCTCCATCACTACATCAGCTGGTACAGCAGAACCTCAGCTCTCCTTGTCATATCGGTGGTGAGAGGTTGTTTGAGGATATCGGCCTTTGTCCCAAATGGCACCCTCCATAGGGCCCTGGTCAAAAGTAGTTCACTATATAGGGAATAGGCTGTCATTTGGGACACTGTGTAGTTATGTTTCTGCAGCCGTAAGCCTTTGAAGTGTCCGACTGCAGCACAGCTGTCCTCTGTAGAACAACAAGCACATGAAAGGAGTTTCTGTCTGTCAATGAGTATCACTGCTTATCCTCTGACCCACACATTACTGCATAGCTTCATTACCTCGTTACTACATTACTGCATAGCTTCATTACCTCGTTACTACATTACTGCATAGCTTCATTACCTCGTTACTACATTACTGCATAGCTTCATTACCTCGTTACTACATTACTGCATAGCTTCATTACCTCGTTACTACATTACTGCATAGCTTCATTACCTCGTTACTACATTACTGCATAGCTTCATTACCTCGTTACTACATTACTGCATTACTGCATTACCTCATTACTACATTACTGCTTATCCTCTGACCCACACATTACTGCATAGCTTCATTACCTCGTTACTACATTACTGCTCATCCTCTGACCCACACATTACTGCATAGCTTCATTACCTCATTACTACATTACTGCATTCTCATTACTACATCACTGCATAGCTTCATTACCTCATTACAACATCACTGCTTATCCTCTGACCCACACATTACTGCATAGCTTCATTACTACATTACTGCATTACTACATCACTGCATAGCTTCATTACCTCATTACTAAATCACTGCTTATCCTCTGACTCACACATTACTGCATAGCTTCATTACCTCGTTACTACATTACTGCATTACCTCATTACTACATCACTGCATAGCTTCATTACCTCATTACTAAATCACTGCTTATCCTCTGACTCACATTACTGCATAGCTTCATTACATCGTTACTACATTACTGCTTATCATCTGACCCACACATTACTGCATAGCTTCATTACCTCGTTACTACATTACTGCTTATCATCTGACCCACACATTACTCCATAGCTTCATTACCTCATTACTACATTACTGCATAACATCATTACCCCATTACTACATCACTGCTTATCCTCTGGCCCACACATTACTGCATAGCTTCATTACCTCATTACTACATTACTGCATTACTTCATTACTACATAGCTTCATTACCTCATTACTACATCACTGCTTATCCTCTGACCCACACATTACTGCATAGCTTCATTACCTCGTTACTACATTACTGCATTACATCATTACTACATCACTGCTTATCCTCTGACCCACACATTACTACATAGCTTCATTACATCATTATACATATCACATCCTCTGACCCACACATTACTGCATAGCTTCATTACCTCATTACTACATCACTGCTTATCCTCTGACCCACACATTACTACATAGCTTCATTACCTACTCATTACTACATTACTGCTTATCCTCTACCCACACATTACTGCATAGCTTCATTACCTCATTACTACATCGCTGCATAGCTTCATTACCTCATTACTACATTACCTCATTACTGCATCACTGCTTATCCTCTGACCCACACATTACTGCATAGCTTCATTACCTCATTACTACATTACTGCTTATCCTCTGACCCACACATTACTGCATAGCTTCATTACCCCATTAAGGACATTACTGCATAACTTCATTACCCCATTACTACATAACTAAATTACTGCATTACTACATTACTGCATCACTTCATTACATCATTACTACATTACTGCATAATGTCATTACCTCATTACTACATGATATCATTACGTCATTACTACATTACTGCATAGCTTCATTACCTCGAGGGATACATAACTTCATTACCTCATTACATTACTGCATGATATCATTACGTCATTACTACATTACTGCATAACTTCATTACCTCATTACTACATTACTGCATAATGTCATTACATCATTACTACATCACTGCATAACTTCATTACATCATTACTACATTACTGCATAATGGCATTACATCATTACTACATTACTGCATAGCTTCATTACCTCAGTACTACATTACTGCATAACTTTATTACCTCATTACTACATAAATTCATAAATTCATTACTACATTACCACGTTGTCATATCTCTACACAACTACATTACCACAATACTGAATTACATCATTCATGCATTACCTCATTATTCTACCACATCATTACTACATTACCTCATTATTTTACCACATCATTCCAACATTACATAGGTAATACATTACCTCATTATTCTACCACATCATTACAACATTACATAGGTAATACATTACCTCATTATTCTACCACACCATTACAACATTACATAGGTAATACATTACCTCATTATTCTACCACATCATTACTGGCAGGGATGGAACAACATTACATAGGTAATACATTACCTCATTATTCTACCACATCATTACAACATTACATAGGTAATACATTACCTCATTTCTACATGACCCCATTCATGAATTACCTCATTACTACATTAATGTATTACCTCATTACATAATTACTACGCTACATCATTACTACATTACTGTATTACATTGTTGCTACAATAAATCATACATCATTACTACACTACCTCATTACGACATTACCATATTACTACATTACATTATTACCTCGTTACTACATTACTGTATTACCTCATTACTACAAGGCCCTGTGGAGCACCGCCACTCAGAAGGAGAGGGGCTGAGAGACATGGAGGAGTGATGGAGAGAGGGAGAGAAGGAGAGGGATATGGGGAGAGAAGGAGATGGAGAGAATGAGGGAGAGAAGGAGAGGAGAGGGAGAGGGAGAGGGAACAGAGACAGAGACAGATGGGAGAGAAGGAGAGGGAGACAGAGAGGGAGGGAGAGAAGGAGAGTGAGATGGGGAGAGAGAGGATGACATGCCAAACTGAGCGTAATCAGAATGTTGGTCTAGGATCCTGACTGGGCCTCTACATTACACAGTATGTTCCTCCAGCCAGCCTGGGGAGAGTCTAGCTGAGGACCCAGAGAGATGAGAAAAGGAGACATCTGGAGGGATGGGGAGGCTGGGGAGGCTGGGGGTGTCCATCACCGGGATATAGACTGGGTTGGGCCATAAAGGAGGTGCTGCTACGGTCATTCATTCTCTTTCAAGTTCAGCGAGAGAAGAGAAGGAGTAAGTAATTAATAACAGAGAAGGGGATGGCGGGAATCTCTCTCACACACCTCAGGGATGGTCAACAAGGATCCAGGACACATTACCTAACGCTTCAGGACCGGGGCCAGAGTATGTTGTGGTTTATCTGAAGTTATGACCTCAACGATGCTGGATTTGATCTGAGAGACGATAGTGCTGCAACATATTACAATTCTACAGAGCTCTGTGTGTGAGAAACAATGTTCGTGTCGTGAACCTGGCCTACATTATAACTGTCATATACCTGGCAGGAAGACCCCGATGAACACAGAGACAATGTGGTGAACCTGGCCTACATTATAACTGTCATATACCTGGCAGGAAGACCCCGATGAACACAGAGACAATGTGGTGAACCTGGCCTACATTATAACTGTCATATACCTGGCAGGAAGACCTTGATGAACACAGAGACAATGGGTGAACCTGGCCTACATTATAACTGTCATATACCTGGCAGGAAGACCCGATGAACACAGAGACAATGTGGTGAACCTGGCCTACATTATAACTGTCATATACCTGGCAGGAAGACCACGATGAACACAGAGACAATGTGGTTAACCTGGCCTACATTATGACTGTCATATACCTGGCAGGAAGACCCGATGAACACAGAGACAATGTCATGAACCTGGCCTACATTATAACTGTCATATACCTGGCAGGAAGACCACGATGAACACAGAGACAATGTCATGAACCTGGCCTACATTATAACTGTCATATACCTGGCAGGAAGACCCTGATGAACACAGAGACAATGTCATGAACCTGGCCTATATTATAACTGTCATATACCTGGCAGGAAGACCCCCAGTGAACACAGAGACAATGTCATGAACCTGGCCTACATTATAACTGTCATATACCTAACAGACCAGACCAGTCTCACAGCTAACAGACCAGTCCAGTCTCACAGCTAACAGACCAGTCTCACAGCTAACAGACCAGTCTCTCAGCTAACAGACCAGTCTCACAGCTAACAGACCAGACCAGTCTCACAGCTAACAGACCAGTCTCACAGCTAACAGACCAGTCTCATAGCTAACAGACCAGTCTCACAGCTAACAGACCAGTCTCTCAGCTAACAGACCAGTCTCACAGCTAACAGACCAGTCTCACAGCTAACAGACCAGTCTCACAGCTAACAGACCAGACCGACCAGTCTCACAGCTAACAGACCAGTCTCTCAGCTAACAGACCAGACCAGTCTCACAGCTAACAGACCAGTCTCTCAGCTAACAGACCAGTCTCTCAGCTAACAGACCAGTCTCACAGCTAACAGACCAGTCTCACAGCTAACAGACCAGACCAGTTTCACAGCTAACAGACCAGACCAGTCTCACAGCTAACAGACCAGACCAGTCTCACAGCTAACAGACCAGTCTCACAGCTAACAGACCAGTCTCCCAGCTAACAGACCAGACCAGTCTCACAGCAAACAGACCAGTCTCACAGCTAACAGACCAGTCTCACAGCTAACAGACCAGTCTCACAGCTAACAGACCAGACCAGTCTCACAGCTAACAGACCAGACCAGTCTCACAGCTAACAGACCAGACCAGTCTCACAGCTAACAGACCAGTCCAGTCTCACAGCTAACAGACCAGTCTCACAGCTAACAGACCAGTCTCACAGCTAACAGACCAGTCTCACAGCTAACAGACCAGTCTCACAGCTAACAGACCAGACCAGTCTCACAGCTAACAGACCAGACCAGTCTCACAGCTAACAGACCAGTCCAGTCTCACAGCTAACAGACCAGTCTCACAGCTAACAGACCAGTCTCACAGCTAACAGACCAGTCTCACAGCTAACAGACCAGTCTCACAGCTAACAGACCAGTCTCTCAGCTAACAGACCAGTCTCACAGCTAACAGACCAGAGACCAGTCTCACAGCTAACAGACCAGTCACAGCTAACAGACCAGCTCACAGACCAGACCAGTCTCACAGCTAACAGACCAGACCAGTCTCACAGCTAACAGACCAGACCAGTCTCACAGCTAACAGACCAGTCTCACAGCTAACAGACCAGTCTCACAGCTAACAGACCAGTCTCACAGCTAACAGACCAGACCAGTCTCACAGCTAACAGACCAGACCAGTCTCACAGCTAACAGACCAGTCTCACAGCTAACAGACCAGTCTCACAGCTAACAGACCAGTCTCACAGCTAACAGACCAGTCTCTCAGCTAACAGACCAGTCTCACAGCTAACAGACCAGTCTCACAGCTAACAGACCAGTCTCTCAGCTAACAGACCAGTCTCACAGCTAACAGACCAGTCTCTCAGCAGTGTGCTGGCTAAAAGCACTGATGTCATAGCATCTATAAACCTTGTTCAGGTGCAGGTTTATTTTCCTTGGAAGTAGAGGACAGTCATGAAATAAGAATCGGACCAAAAACCTAAACTAAAAATCCCTGGTAACACTTTAAAGAATGTTAAGTAGAATGACTGTTCAAATAAACCCTAACTAGGGAGGGAGGGAGAGAGGGAGGGGGGGAGAGGGAGGGAGAGAGGGAGGGAGGGAGGGAGGGGAGAGGGAGGGAGGCAGGGAAGGGAGAGGGAGGGAGGGAGGGAGGGAGGGAGGGAGGGAGGGAGGGAGGGAGGGAGGGAGGGAGGGAGGGAGGGAGGGGGGAGAGGGAGGGAGGCAGGGAAGGGAGAGGGAGGGAGGGAGGAAGGGAGGGAGGGAGGGAGAGGGAGGGGGGAGGCAGGGAAGGGAGAGGGAGGGAGGGAAGGGAGAGGGGAGGGAGGGAGGGGGGAGGGGAGGGAGGGAAGGGAGAGGGAGGGAGGGAGGGAGGGAGGGAGGGAGGGAGGGAGGGAGAGGGAGGGAGGGAGGGAGGAGGGAGGGAGAGGGAGGGAGGGAAGGGAGAGGGAGGGAGGGAGGGAGGGAGGGAGGGAGGGAGGGAGGGAGGGAGGGAGGGAGGAGGGAAGGGAGAGGGAGGGAGGGAGGGAGGGAGGGAGGGAGGGAGGGAGGGAGGGAGGGAGGGAGGGAGGGAGGAGGGAAAGGGAGGAGGGAGGGAGGGTGGGAGGGGGGAGGGTCTGGGAGGGAGGGAGGGAGGGAGAGAGAGAGAGAGAGGGAGGGAGGAGGGAGAAAGAGGGAGGAGTCTCTGATCAGAGAGAGAGGGAGGGAGGGAGGGAGGGAGGGAGGGATTGTTTTTAGCAGCAATTTTCCAACATCTAGGGAAAGAAGGAGAGTGAAGGGAGTACAGAGCCTCTTGGCTCACCCATCGGTGAACTGCCTCCACTACTGTAGTATCTTACGCCTGATTACATCTCTGTCTGTCTGTCTGTCCGTCTGGTCTTTCTGGTCTGTCTGTCTGTCTGTCTGTCTGGAGTTACTCTCTGATCAGACCTATATATGGACCATCAGGTGTATTTAATATTGTTTTAGCAGCAATGTTCCAACATCTAGTGGAAAGCCTTCCCCGAAGAGTGGAGGCTGTTATAGCAGCAATGTTCCTACATCTAGTGGAAAGCCTTCCCAGAAGAGTGGAGGCTGTTATAGCAGCAATGTTCCTACATCTAGTGGAAAGCCTTCCCCGAAGAGTGGAGGCTGTTATAGCAGCAATGTTCCAACATCTAGTGGAAAGCCTTCCCAGAAGAGTGGAGGCTGTTATAGCAGCAATGTTCCAACATCTAGTGGAAAGCCTTCCCAGAAGAGAGGAGGCTGTTATAGCAGCAATGTTCCATCATCTAGTGGAAAGCCTTCCCAGAAGAGAGGAGGCTGTTATAGCAGCAAAGGGGAGGACCAACTCCATATTAATGCCAATGAATTTGTAATGTAATTTACAAAGAGGAGCAACCTTAAATAACAACACTTGTAATTCACCGAGACGGAATGATGGTTCTGTGGGAAAAAAAGGGGAGGTCAGAGGTCACACAGTAAAGTATACTGTGGTAGACTGGAACCAGGTTCTGCTAAAACAGGAATTATCCAGAGATATACCCTACTGTAAATTACCAACACTACTTTAAATGACATATAGGTTCGTAGAGAAAACATCTCCGGGCTATTAATTTTTGTATTTTTTTTTTTTACAAGGTCCCAAAAAACCCCCGAAGAGGAGACATCGATGTCAGGGTCTGGGAGGAGACGTCTGCAAACTACTACAGCAATTGAACCAGTTATGCTTTGATGGTTACACAGCAAGATCTGGAGTCGTGATTATTATTTTATACTGTCTTTATTTACGGCTCTGCTTTATAATACGATGAGTCAAAACGTCTATCTGAACATCAGGAATAATAAATTAACAACAACAAAGGAGGGGGGCATTTGATGAATTATTGTTTAAAAAAAGACACAAAAAGAGAGAGAGAGAAGATTTGCTGAAATAAAATATGTGGCCAAATGATAACACCTGGAGTGATGATACTGTGGGAATTAAGAGTTACAAGAGTTACAAGACCTTTAAATCTGTCCGTGAGGAAGACCTTTAAATCTGTCTGTGATGAAGACCTTTAAATCTGTCCGTGAGGAAGACCTTTAAATCTGTCTGTGATGAAGACCTTTAAATCTGTCTGTGAGGAAGACCTTTAAATCTGTCTGTGATGAAGACCTTTAAATCGGTCTGTGATGAAGACCTTTAAATCTGTCCGTGAGGAAGACCTTTAAATCTGTCTGTGATGAAGACCTTTAAATCTGTCCGTGAGGAAGACCTTTAAATCTGTCTGTGATGAAGACCTTTAAATCTGTCCGTGAGGAAGACCTTTAAATCTGTCTGTGATGAAGACCTTTAAATCTGTCCGTGAGGAAGACCTTTAAATCTGTCCGTGAGGAAGACCTTTAAATCTGTCTGTGATGAAGACCTTTAAATCTGTCCGTGAGGAAGACCTTTAAATCTGTCTGTGAGGAAGACCTTTAAATCTGTCCGTGAGGAAGACCTTTAAATCTGTCTGTGATGAAGACCTTTAAATCTGTCTGTGATGAAGACCTTTAAATCTGTCTGTGATGAAGACCTTTAAATCTGTCTGTGAGGAAGACCTTTAAATCTGTCTGTGATGAAGACCTTTAAATCTGTCTGTGAGGAAGACCTTTAAATCTGTCTGTGAGGAAGACCTTTAAATCTGTCTGTGAGGAAGACCTTTAAATCTGTCTGTGAGGAAGACCTTTAAATCTGTCTGTGATGAAGACCTTTAAATCGGTCTGTGATGAAGACCTTTAAATCTGTCCGTGAGGAAGACCTTTAAATCTGTCTGTGATGAAGACCTTTAAATCTGTCTGTGATGAAGACCTTTAAATCTGTCTGTGATGAAGACCTTTAAATCTGTCTGTGATGAAGACCTTTAAATCTGTCTGTGATGAAGACCTTTAAATCTGTCTGTGAGGAAGACCTTTAAATCTGTCTGTGGGAAGACCTTTAAATCGGTCTGTGATGAAGACCTTTAAATCTGTCCGTGAGGAAGACCTTTAAATCTGTCTGTGATGAAGACCTTTAAATCGGTCTGTGATGAAGACCTTTAAATCTGTCCGTGAGGAAGACCTTTAAATCTGTCTGTGATGAAGACCTTTAAATCTGTCTGTGATGAAGACCTTTAAATCTGTCTGTGATGAAGACCTTTAAATCTGTCTGTGATGAAGACCTTTAAATCTGTCTGTGATGAAGACCTTTAAATCTGTCTGTGAGGAAGACCTTTAAATCTGTCTGTGATGAAGACCTTTAAATCTGTCTGTGATGAAGACCTTTAAATCTGTCTGTGATGAAGACCTTTAAATCTGTCTGTGAGGAAGACCTTTAAATCTGTCTGTGATGAAGACCTTTAAATCTGTCTGTGATGAAGACCTTTAAATCTGTCTGTGAGGAAGACCTTTAAATCTGTCTGTGAGGAAGACCTTTAAATCTGTCTGTGAGGAAGACCTTTAAATCTGTCTGTGAGGAAGACCTTTCCATGAAATTCACTTGTTGAACTGTTGCTGACCACAGATATAACGATTTACTGAAAAAAGGACTGTGTTTACCCCCCCCAACTGTAACAGTATTGAACCAATAAGATGAAATAGATTTTAAAAAGGACGGTCGTGAGATATCGCTGTATGAGAGGTCATAAAATTACATCTGGACACAGACAGGTCTGGAGAAGACAACCTCCATCACTAGATACAACACAGACCTCCATCACTAGATACAGACCTCCATCACTGGATACAGACCTCCATCACTAGATACAGACCTCCATCACTAGATACAGACCTCCATCACTAGATACAGACCTCCATCACTAGATACAGACCTCCATCACTAGATACAATACAGACCTACATCACTAGATACAGACCTCCATCATTAGATACAGACCTCCATCACTAGATACAGACCTTCATCACTAGATACAGACCTCCATCACTAGATACAGACCTCCATCACTAGATACAGGCCTTCATCACTAGATACAGACCTCCATCACTAGATACAGACCTCCATCACTAGATACAGACCTCCATCACTAGATACAGACCTTCATCACTAGATACAGACCTCCATCACTAGATACAGACCTCCATCACTAGATACAGACCTACATCACTAGATAATATACAGACCTACATCACTAGATACAGACCTCCATCACTAGATACAGACATCCATCACTAGATACAGACCTCCATCACTAGATACAATACAGACCTCCATCACTAGATACAGACCTCCATCATTAGATACAGACCTCCATCACTAGATACAGACCTCCATCACTAGATACAGACCTTCATCAATAGATACAGACCTTCATCACTAGATACAGACCTCCATCACTAGATACAGACCTTCATCACTAGATACAGACCTTCATCACTAGATACAGACCTTCATCACTAGATACAGACCTCCATCACTAGATACAGACCTTCATCACTAGATACAGACCTCCATCACTAGATACAGACCTCCATCACTAGATACAGACCTCCATCACTAGATACAGACCTCCATCATTAGACACAGACCTCCATCACTAGATACAGACCTCCATCATTAGATACAGACCTCCATCATTAGACACAGACCTCCATCACTAGATACAGACCTCCATCATTAGATACAGACCTCCATCACTAGATACAGACCTCCATCACTAGATACAGACCTCCATCACTAGATACAGACCTCCATCACTAGATACAGACCTACATCACTAGATAATATACAGACCTACATCACTAGATACAGACCTCCATCACTAGATACAGACATCCATCACTAGATACAGACCTCCATCACTAGATACAATACAGACCTCCATCACTAGATACAGACCTCCATCATTAGATACAGACCTCCATCACTAGATACAGACCTTCATCACTAGATACAGACCTCCATCACTAGATACAGACCTCCATCACTAGATACAGGCCTTCATCACTAGATACAGACCTCCATCACTAGATACAGACCTCCATCACTAGATACAGACCTCCATCACTAGATACAGACCTTCATCACTAGATACAGACCTCCATCACTAGATACAGACCTCCATCACTAGATACAGACCTACATCACTAGATAATATACAGACCTACATCACTAGATACAGACCTCCATCACTAGATACAGACATCCATCACTAGATACAGACCTCCATCACTAGATACAATACAGACCTCCATCACTAGATACAGACCTCCATCATTAGATACAGACCTCCATCACTAGATACAGACCTCCATCACTAGATACAGACCTTCATCAATAGATACAGACCTTCATCACTAGATACAGACCTCCATCACTAGATACAGACCTTCATCACTAGATACAGACCTTCATCACTAGATACAGACCTTCATCACTAGATACAGACCTCCATCACTAGATACAGACCTTCATCACTAGATACAGACCTCCATCACTAGATACAGACCTCCATCACTAGATACAGACCTCCATCACTAGATACAGACCTCCATCATTAGACACAGACCTCCATCACTAGATACAGACCTCCATCATTAGATACAGACCTCCATCATTAGACACAGACCTCCATCACTAGATACAGACCTCCATCATTAGATACAGACCTCCATCACTAGATACAGACCTCCATCACTAGATACAGACCTCCATCACTAGATACAGACCTCCATCACTAGATAGACCTCCATCACTAGATACAGACCTTCATCACTAGATACAGACCTCCATCACTAGATACAGACCTTCATCACTAGATACAGACCTCCATCACTAGATACAGACCTCCATCACTAGATACAGACCTCCATCACTAGATACAGACCTTCATCACTAGATACAGACCTCCATCACTAGATACTGACCTCCATCACTAGATACAGACCCCCATCACTAGATACAGACCTCCATCACCAGATAGACCTACATCACTAGATACAATACAGACCTCCATCACCAGATACAGACCTCCATCACTAGATACAGACCTCCATCACTAGATACAGACCTACATCACTAGATAATATACAGACCTACATCACTAGATACAGACCTCCATCACTAGATACAGACATCCATCACTAGATACAGACCTCCATCACTAGATACAATACAGACCTCCATCACTAGATACAGACCTCCATCATTAGATACAGACCTCCATCACTAGATACAGACCTCCATCACTAGATACAGACCTTCATCACTAGATACAGACCTTCATCACTAGATACAGACCTCCATCACTAGATACAGACCTTCATCACTAGATACAGACCTTCATCACTAGATACAGACCTTCATCACTAGATACAGACCTCCATCACTAGATACAGACCTTCATCACTAGATACAGACCTCCATCACTAGATACAGACCTTCATCACTAGATACAGACCTCCATCACTAGATACAGACCTCCATCACTAGATACAGACCTCCATCACTAGATACAGACCTTCATCACTAGATACAGACCTCCATCACTAGATACTGACCTCCATCACTAGATACAGACCTCCATCACTAGATACAGACCTCCATCACCAGATACAGACCTACATCACTAGATACAATACAGACCTCCATCACTAGATACAGACCTCCATCACTAGATACAGACATCCATCACTAGATACAGACCTCCATCACCAGATACAGACCTACATCACTAGATACAATACAGACCTCCATCACTAGATACAGACCTCCATCACTAGATACAGACCTCCATCACTAGATACAGACCTCCATCACTAGATACAGACCTCCATCACTAGATACAGACCTTCATCACTAGATACAGACCTACATCACTAGATACAGACCTCCATCACTAGATACAGACCTACATCACTAGATAATATACAGACCTACATCACTAGATACAGACCTCCATCACTAGATACAGACATCCATCACTAGATACAGACCTCCATCACTAGATACAATACAGACCTCCATCACTAGATACAGACCTCCATCATTAGATACAGACCTCCATCACTAGATACAGACCTCCATCACTAGATACAGACCTTCATCACTAGATACAGACCATCACTAGATACAGACCTCCATCACTAGATACAGACCTTCATCACTAGATACAGACCTTCATCACTAGATACAGACCTTCATCACTAGATACAGACCTTCATCACTAGATACAGACCTTCATCACTAGATACAGACCTCCATCACTAGATACAGACATCCATCACTAGATACAGACCTCCATCACTAGATACAGACCTCCATCATTAGACACAGACCTCCATCACTAGATACAGACCTCCATCATTAGATACAGACCTCCATCACTAGATACAGACCTCCATCACTAGATACAGACCTCCATCACTAGATACAGACCTCCATCACTAGATACAGACCTTCATCACTAGATACAGACCTTCATCACTAGATACAGACCTCCATCACTAGATACAGACCTTCATCACTAGATACAGATCTTCATCACTAGATACAGACCTTTATCACTAGATACAGACCTCCATCACTAGATACAGACCTCCATCACTAGATACAGACCTCCATCACTAGATACAGACCTCCATCATTAGACACAGACCTCCATCACTAGATACAGACCTCCGTCATTAGATACAGACCTCCATCACTAGATACAGACCTCCATCACTAGATACAGACCTCCATCACTAGATACAGACCTCCATCACTAGATACAGACCTTCATCACTAGATACAGACCTCCATCACTAGATACAGACCTCCATCACTAGATACAGACCTCCATCACTAGATACAGACCTCCATCACTAGATACAGACCTTCATCACTAGATACAGACCTCCATCACTAGATACTGACCTCCATCACTAGATACTGACCTCCATCACTAGATACTGACCTCCATCACTAGATACAGACCTCCATCACTAGATACAGACCTCCATCACCAGATACAGACCTACATCACTAGATACAATACAGACCTCCATCACTAGATACAGACCTCCATCACTAGATACAGACCTCCATCACTAGATACAGACCTCCATCACTAGATACAGACCTCCATCACTAGATACAGACCTTCATCACTAGATACAGACCTCCATCACTAGATACAGACCTCCATCACTAGATACAGACCTACATCACTAGATAATATACAGACCTACATCACTAGATACAGACCTCCATCACTAGATACAGACATCCATCACTAGATACAGACCTCCATCACTAGATACAATACAGACCTCCATCACTAGATACATACCTCCATCATTCGATACAGACCTCCATCACTAGATACAGACCTCCATCACTAGATACAGACCTTCATCACTAGATACATACCTTCATCACTAGATACAGACCTCCATCACTAGATACAGACCTTCATCACTAGATACAGACCTTCATCACTAGATACAGACCTTCATCACTAGATACAGACCTCCATCACTAGATACAGACCTTCATCACTAGATACAGACCTCCATCACTAGATACAGACCTCCATCACTAGATACAGACCTCCATCACTAGATACAGACCTTCATCACTAGATACAGACCTCCATCACTAGATACAGACCTTCATCACTAGATACAGACCTCCATCACTAGATACTGACATCCATCACTAGATACAGACCTCCATCACTAGATACAGACCTCCATCATTAGACACAGACCTCCATCACTAGATACAGACCTCCATCATTAGATACAGACCTCCATCACTAGATACAGACCTTCATCACTAGATACAGACCTCCATCACTAGATACAGACCTTCATCACTAGATACAGACCTCCATCACTAGATACAGACCTCCATCACTAGATACAGACCTCCATCACTAGATACAGACCTTCATCACTAGATACAGACCTCCATCACTAGATACTGACCTCCATCACTAGATACAGACCTCCATCACTAGATACAGACCTCCATCACCAGATACAGACCTACATCACTAGATACAATACAGACCTCCATCACTAGATACAGACCTCCATCACTAGATACAGACCTCCATCACTAGATACAGACCTCCATCACTAGATACAGACCTCCATCACTAGATACAGACCTTCATCACTAGATACAGACCTCCATCACTAGATACAGACCTCCATCACTAGATACAGACCTACATCACTAGATACAGACCTCCATCACTAGATACAGA
The DNA here is from genome assembly GCF_018296145.1 of Oncorhynchus tshawytscha. Lineage (NCBI taxonomy): Eukaryota > Metazoa > Chordata > Actinopteri > Salmoniformes > Salmonidae > Oncorhynchus > Oncorhynchus tshawytscha. Next base: position 496,513 of record NW_024609792.1, read on the forward strand.
CCTCCATCACTAGATACAGACCTTCATCACTAGATACAGACCTCCATCACTAGATACAGACCTCCATCACTAGATACAGACCTACATCACTAGATACAGACCTTCATCATTAGATACAGACCTCCATCACTAGATACAGACCTCCATCACTAGATACAGACCTCCATCATTAGATACAGACCTCCATCACTAGATACAGACCTCCATCACTAGATACAGACCTCCATCACTAGATACAGACCTCCATCACTAGATACAATACAGACCTCCATCACTAGATACAGACCTCCATCACTAGATACAGACCTCCATCACTAGATACAGACCTCCATCACTAGATACAATACAGACCTCCATCACTAGATACAGACCTCCATCATTAGATACAGACCTCCATCACTAGATACAGACCTCCATCACTAGATACAGACCTTCATCACTAGATACAGACCTTCATCACTAGATACAGACCTCCATCACTAGATACAGACCTTCATCACTAGATACAGACCTTCATCACTAGATACAGACCTTCATCACTAGATACAGACCTCCATCACTAGATACAGACCTTCATCACTAGATACAGACCTCCATCACTAGATACAGACCTCCATCACTAGATACAGACCTCCATCATTAGACACAGACCTCCATCACTAGATACAGACCTCCATCACTAGATACAGACCTTCATCACTAGATACAGACCTCCATCACTAGATACAGACCTCCATCACTAGATACAGACCTACATCACTAGATAATATACAGACCTACATCACTAGATACAGACCTCCATCACTAGATACAGACATCCATCAATAGATACAGACCTCCATCACTAGATACAATACAGACCTCCATCACTAGATACAGACCTCCATCATTAGATACAGACCTCCATCACTAGATACAGACCTCCATCACCAGATACAGACCTTCATCACTAGATACAGACCTTCATCACTAGATACAGACCTCCATCACTAGATACAGACCTTCATCACTAGATACAGACCTTCATCACTAGATACAGATCTTCATCACTAGATACAGACCTCCATCACTAGATACAGACCTTCATCACTAGATACAGACCTCCATCACTAGATACAGACCTCCATCACTAGATACAGACCTCCATCACTAGATACAGACCTCCATCATTAGACACAGACCTCCATCACTAGATACAGACCTCCATCACTAGATACAGACCTCCATCACTAGATATAGACCTCCATCACTAGATACAGACCTCCATCACTAGATACATACCTTCATCACTAGATACAGACCTCCATCACTAGATACAGACCATCACTAGATACAGACCTCCATCACTAGATACAGACCTCCATCACTAGATACAGACCTCCATCACTAGATACTGACCTCCATCACTAGATACAGACCTTCATCACTAGATACAGACCTCCATCACTAGATACAGACCTCCATCACTAGATACAGACCTTCATCACTAGATACAGACCTCCATCACTAGATACAGACCTCCATCACTAGATACAGACCTCCATCATTAGACACAGACCTCCATCACTAGATACAGACCTCCATCACTAGATACAGACCTTCATCACTAGATACAGACCTCCATCACTAGATACAGACCTCCATCACTAGATACAGACCTACATCACTAGATAATATACAGACCTACATCACTAGATACAGACCTCCATCACTAGATACAGACATCCATCACTAGATACAGACCTCCATCACTAGATACAATACAGACCTCCATCACTAGATACAGACCTCCATCATTAGATACAGACCTCCATCACTAGATACAGACCTCCATCACTAGATACAGACCTTCATCACTAGATACAGACCTTCATCACTAGATACAGACCTCCATCACTAGATACAGACCTTCATCACTAGATACAGACCTTCATCACTAGATACATATCTTCATCACTAGATACAGACCTCCATCACTAGATACAGACCTTCATCACTAGATACAGACCTCCATCACTAGATACAGACCTCCATCACTAGATACAGACCTCCATCATTAGACACAGACCTCCATCACTAGATACAGACCTCCATCATTAGATACAGACCTCCATCACTAGATACAGACCTCCATCACTAGATACAGACCTCCATCACTAGATACAGACCTCCATCACTAGATACAGACCTTCATCACTAGATACAGACCTCCATCACTAGATACAGACCTTCATCACTAGATACAGACCTCCATCACTAGATACAGACCTCCATCACTAGATACAGACCTCCATCACTAGATACAGACCTTCATCACTAGATACTGACCTCCATCACTAGATACAGACCTCCATCACTAGATACAGACCTCCATCACTAGATACAGACCTCCATCACTAGATACAGACCTCCATCACTAGATACAGACCTCCATCACTAGATACAGACCTCCATCACTAGATACAGACCTCCATCACTAGATACAGACCTCCATCACTAGATACAGACCTCCATCACTAGATACAGACCTCCATCACTAGATACAGACCTCCATCACTAGATACAGACCTCCATCACTAGATACAGACCTACATCACTAGATACAGACCTCCATCACTAGATACAGACCTCCATCACTAGATACAGACCTACATCACTAGATACAGACCTCCATCACCAGATACAGACCTTCATCACTAGATACAGACCTACATCACTAGATACAGACCTCCATCACCAGATACAGACCTTCATCACTAGATACAGACCTACATCACTAGATACAGACCTCCATCACCAGATACAGACCTTCATCACTAGATACAGACCTACATCACTAGATACAGACCTCCATCACTAGATACAATACAGACCTCCATCACTAGATACAGACCTCCATCACTAGATACAATACAATACAGACCTCCATCACTAGATACAATACAGACCTCCATCACTAGATACAGACCTCCATCACTAGATACAGACATATTTTATGTGAATTCAACCTTTATCTAATTTGGCGAGCACTGAAAGGAGGGTCATAGCTAACCTTGGAGCTCTGGACTCCTGACCCCTCTAAAGGACAGACCCCATCGTGGCCACTAGAGGGCAGTGATGTCAAAGTGCCTTGGTGGAGGTCAGACACACATCCTCATTAAACAACTGCTGGGAGAAGAGAGAGGGGGAGAGAGAAAGAGAGAGAGAAAGAGAGTGGAAGAGAGGGAGAGAGAGAAAGTGAGAGATGGGGAGAGAGGGAGAGAGAAAGAGAGAAAGAGAGAGAAAGAGAGTGGAAGAGAGGGAGAGAGAAAGAGCGAGAGGGAGAGAGAGCAATATGGGGAGAGAGAGAGAGAGCGAGAGGGAGAGAATGAGAGAGAGCGAGGGAGAGAGGGATAGAATGAGAGAGAGAGAGAGAGAGACAGAGATAGAGAGAGACAGAGAGACAGAGAGAGAGAGACAGAGAGAGAGACAGAGAGAGGAGAGAGAGAGAGAGAGAGAGAGAGACAGAGAGAGAGACAGAGAGAGAGAGAGAGAGGTGGCCTGCACAGAGAACAATCCCTGATGGCTGTAACATATACAACTGGAAGGAGAGGAGGAAATAACACAACAGATTAAGGCTGCAGTGTCAAACAAACCTGTCTGAAAGTGTCCTTAAGAAGAACCCTCTGGACCACCCAGCCGTCACCTAACACACCACTTCTACAGACGTCTGGGTACCAACTCAACACTTTGCATTAACACCTAACACACCACTTCTACAGACGTCTGGGTACCAACTCAACACTTTGCATTAGCACCTAACACACCACTTCTACAGACGTCTGGGTACCAACTCAACACTTTGCATTAACACCTAACACACCACTTCTACAGACGAGAGAGAGAGAGAGACAGAGACAGAGAGAGAGACAGAGAGAGAGAGAGAGAGAGAGAGAGAGAGACAGAGAGAGAGAGAGAGAGACAGAGAGAGAGAGAGAGACAGAGATAGAGAGATAGAGAGAGAGATGTTACTGCTAGAGGCACTCTGTTCTGCTGAGGGATGTTACTGACATTACTGCAGGGCAGAAACAAGCTGCAGGGGAGGGACATGGGCTGTGCTCTCCCTCTCTGCCTCCCTGCCTCCCTGCCTGAGTGAGGAGGCCAGTGTAGCAGGACGTGTGGTGGGGCAGAGAGAAACACACACAGATCTTCTCTGCCACGGTGCTCCTTAACAAACCACAACCCATCTCACTCACACACACATCACACACACTCCACCCAGGGTGCACAGTCATCAGCCCAGAGCCTGGACAGCACAGTCTGACTAAAACAGAGGACTAAGAGATGCAGAGATGATATTGTATGTGTCTGTCAGGACTAATGAGACGGTATAGTCACCACAGTATAGTCACCACAGTATAGTCACCACAGTATAGTCACCACAGTATAGTCACCACAGTATAGTCACTACAGTATAGTCACTACAGTATAGTCACCACAGTATAGTCACCACAGTATAGTCACTACAGTATAGTCACTACAGTATAGTCACCACAGTATAGTCACCACAGTATAGTCACCACAGTATAGTCACCACAGTATAGTCACTACAGTATAGTCACTACAGTATAGTCACCACAGTATAGTCACCACAGTATAGTCACCACAGTATAGTCACCACAGTATAGTCACCACAGTATAGTCACTACAGTATAGTCACTACAGTATAGTCACCACAGTATAGTCACCACAGTATAGTCACCACAGTATAGTCACCACAGTATAGTCACCACAGTATAGTCTCTACAGTATAGTCACCACAGTATAGTCACCACAGTATAGTCACCACAGTATAGTCACTACAGTATAGTCACCACAGTATAGTCACCACAGTATAGTCACCACAGTATAGTCTCTACAGTATAGTCACCACAGTATAGTCACCACAGTATAGTCACTACAGTATAGTCACTACAGTATAGTCACCACAGAATAGTCACTACAGTATAGTCACCACAGTATAGTCACTACAGTATAGTCTCTACAGTATAGTCACCACAGTATAGTCACCACAGTATAGTCACCACAGTATAGTCACTACAGTATAGTCACTACAGTATAGTCTCTACAGTATAGTCACCACAGTATAGTCACCACAGTATAGTCACCACAGCATAGTCACCACAGTATAGTCACCACAGTATAGTCACCACAGTATAGTCACCACAGTATAGTCTCTACAGTATAGTCACTACAGTATAGTCACCACAGTATAGTCACTACAGTATAGTCACCACAGTATAGTCACCACAGTATAGTCACTACAGTATAGTCACTACAGCATAGCCACTACAGTATAGCCACCACAGTATAGCCACTACAGTATAGTCACTGCAGTATAGTCACCACAGTATAGTCACCACAGTACATTCACTACAGTATAGTCACTACAGTATAGTCACCACAGTATAGCCACCACAGTATAGTCACCACAGTATAGTCACCACAGTATAGTCACCACAGTATAGTCACTACAGTACAATCACCGCAGTATAGTCACTGCAGTATAGTCACTACAGTATAGTCACTACAGTATAGTCACTACAGTATAGTCACTACAGTATAGTCACCACAGTATAGTCACCACAGTATAGTCACTACAGTATAGTCACTACAGTACAGTCACCACAGTATAGTCACCACAGTATAGTCACCACAGTATAGTCACTACAGTATAGTCACTACAGTATAGTCACTAGCTTGACTGTCCTACTCTACACTGTCTGAAGGGGTACAGTGGGTAGCTTGACTGTCCTACTCTACACTGTCTGAAGGGGTACAGTGGGTAGCTTGACTGTCCTACTCTACACTGTCTGAAGGGGTACAGTGGGTAGCTTGACTGTCCTACTCTACACTGTCTGAAGGGGTACAGTGGGTAGCTTGACTGTCCTACTCTACACTGTCTGAAGGGGTACAGTGGGTAGCTTGACTGTCCTACTCTACACTGTCTGAAGGGGTACAGTGGGTAGCTTGACTGTCCTACTCTACACTGTCTGAAGGGGTACAGTGGGTAGCTTGACTGTCCTACTCTACACTGTCTGAAGGGGTACAGTGGGTAGCTTGACTGTCCTACTCTACACTGTCTGAAGGGGTACAGTGGGTAGCTTGACTGTCCTGGTAATTTGGACAGTTCATCATTATGATGTAGTGTTTCTAGATGAAAAGCTTTTATCTAGTTCACTGGCAGTACAGGTGCTGTGTCATTAGGATGGACTGAATTATTCTGTTTTCACACCCTACACTGGCACAGTAACACACACACACACACACACACACACACACACACACACACACACACACACACACACACACACACACACACCTCCCACGCATAGCTAGGCCTCTCAGTGATCTACAGTCACTCCACACGTCAACATTAAAGACCACTAAATGAGACAGTTGTAAAACTCACTACAAAATAACCACATTCCTGCTGAGGAACTGATTCCCTCCCACTGATGCCTTGGAGAGGAGAGAGAGGAGGAGGAGGGGAGGGGGAGGAGGGAGAGGAGGAGAGGGGGAGGAGAGAGGAGGAGGGGGAGGAGAGAGGAGGAGGGGGAGGGGGAGAGAGGAGGAGGGGGAGGAGAGGGAGGGAGGGGGAGGGGGAGGGAGGAGGAGGAGGAGGAGAGGGGGGGAGGAGAGAGGAGGAGAGGTGGGGGTGGAGGAGAGGGGGAGGAGAGGGAGAGGGGGAGAGAGGGAGGGGGAGGAGGAGGAGAGAGGAGGAGAGATGGGGAGGGGGAGAGAGGAGGAGGGGAGGGGAGAGGAGGGGAGGAGGAGGAGGAGGGAGAGAGGAGGAGGAGGAGAGAGAGGGAGGGAGGAGAGAGAGAGGGAGGGGAGGAGGAGAGAGGAGGAGGAGGAGAGTCCATCAGAACACATACTAAATGTACCAATGTCATTTCCACAGTACCCAGGGTCCATCAGAACACAGGCTCAGGACTACCCTGATCCACCAGCCAGTCAGCCTCCTATAGCCCATCATGACAGGACTAGCCCATCCCTGCCCTGGTCCACCAGCCTCCTACAGCCCATCATGACCAGGACTGCCCTGGTCCACCAGCCTCCTATAGCCCATCATGACAGGACTGCCCTGGTCCACCAGCCAGTCAGCCTCCTATAGACCATCATGACAGGACTGACCTGGTCCACCAGCCAGTCAGCCTCCTATAGCCCATCATGACAGGACTGACCTGGTCCACCAGCCAGTCAGCCTCCTATAGCCCATCATGACAGGACTGCCCTGGTCCACCAGCCTCCTATAGCCCATCATGACAGGACTGCCCTGGTCCACCAGCCAGTCAGCCTCCTATAGCCCATCATGACAGGACTGCCCTGGTCCACCAGCCTCCTATATATAGCCCATCATGACCAGGAGTGCCCTGGTCCACCAGCCAGTCAGCCTCCTATAGCCCATCCTGACAGGACTGCCCTGGTCCACCAGCCAGTCAGCCTCCTGGGTCACTCTACCCTGTACTGGGGCTATAATCCAATCATTAAGGTATATGACAGACCACCCCCACCCCCCCAAACCCCCTACCAGGGCCCCTGAGCTCCTACACGCCTGCTTCTTATCACACGGGAGGGTGTTGGGGGGGGGTGTAGAGAGGAGGGGTAGACAGGAGGTCACAGAGGTCGGCCCTCTGACACCTTATTTAAGTGGCATTAAAGCTGATCTGACTGGATCTAATGGTCTAGCTGACTGAACCAGCCGACAGAAAGACAGAGAGAGAGACTACCGCCCCGTAACTCTCACGTCTGTAGCCATGAAGTGCTTTGAAAGGCTGGTCATGGCTCACATCAACACCATCATCCCAGGAACCCTAGACCCACTTCAATTTGCATACCGCCCCAAGAGATCCACAAGACCCACACTGCCCTCTCCCACCTGGACAAAAGGAACACCTACATGAGAATGCTGCTCATTGACTACAGCTCAGTGTTCAACACCATAGTGACCTCAAAGCTCATCACTAAGCTAAGGACCCTGGGACTAAACACCTCCCTCTGCAACTGGATCCTGGACTTCCTGATGCCCCCTTTTGTACATATGACCTCAACTAACCTGTACCCCTCCACATTGACTCTGTACTGTAATACCCTGTATATAGCCTCCACGTTGACTCTGTACCGTAATACCCTGTATATAGCCTCCACATTGACTCTGTACCGTAATACCCTGTATATAGCCTCCACGTTGACTCTGTACCGTAATACCCTGTATATAGCCTCCACGTTGACTCTGTACCGTAATACCCTGTATATAGCCTCCACATTGACTCTGTACCGTAACACCCTGTATATAGCCTCCACATTGACTCTGTACGTAACACCCTGTATATAGCCTCCACATTGACTCTGTACCGTAATACCCTGTATATAGCCTCCACGTTGACTCTGTACCGTAACACCCTGTATATAGCCTCCACATTGACTCTGTACCAGTACCCCTGTATATAGCCTCCACATTGACTCTGTACCGGTACCTCCTGTATATAGCCTCCATATTGGCTCTGTACCGGTACCTCCTGTATATAGCCTCCACATTGACTCTGTACCGGTACCTCCTGTATATAGCCTCCACATTGACTCTGTACCGGTACCTCCTGTATATAGCCTCCACATTGACTCTGTACCAGTACCCCTGTATATAGCCTCCACATTGACTCTGTACCAGTACCCCCTGTATATAGCCTCCACATTGACTCTGTTCCGTAATACCCTGTATATAGACCCCACATTGACTCTGTACCGTAATACCCTGTATATAGCCTCCACATTGACTATGTACCGTAATACCCTGTATATAGCCTCCACATTGACTCTGTACCGTAATACCCTGTATATAGCCTCCACATTGACTCTGTACCGTAACACCCTGTATATAGCCTCCACATTGACTCTGTACCGTAACACCCTGTATATAGCCTCCACATTGACTCTGTACCGTAACACCCTGTATATAGCCTCCACATTGACTCTGTACTGTAATACCCTGTATATAGCCTCCACATTGACTCTGTACCGGTACACCCTGTATATAGCCTCCACATTGACTCTGTACCAGTACACCCTGTATATAGCCTCCACATTGACTCTGTACCTGGTACCCCCTGTATATAGCCTCCACATTGACTCTGTACCTAGTACCCCTGTATATAGCCTCCACATTGACTCTGTACCAGTACCCCTGTATATAGCCTCCACATTGACTCTGTACCGGTACCCCCTGTATATAGCCTCCACATTGACTCTGTACCGGTACCCCCTGTATATAGCCTCCACATTGACTCTGTACCAGTACCCCCTGTATATAGCCTCCACATTGACTCTGTACCGGAACCCCCTGTATATAGCCTCACATTGACTCGGTACCGGTACCTCCTGTATATAGCCTCCACATTGACTCTGTACCGGTAACCCCTGTATATAGCCTCACATTGACTCGGTACCATTGGTACCTCCTGTATATAGCCTCCACATTGACTCTGTACCTGTATAACCCTGTATATAGCCTCCACATTGACTCTGTACCGTAATACCCTGTATATAGCCTCCACATTGACTCTGTACCGTAATACCCTGTATATAGCCTCCACATTGACTCTGTACCGTAATACCCTGTATATAGCCTCCACATTGACTCTGTACCGTAATACCCTGTATATAGCCTCCACATTGACTCTGTACCGTAATACCCTGTATATAGCCTCCACATTGACTCTGTACCAGTAACCCCTGTATATAGCCTCACATTGACTCGGTACTGGTACCTCCTGTATATAGCCTCCACATTGACTCTGTACCGTAATACCCTGTATATAGCCTCCACATTGACTCTGTACCGTAATACCCTGTATATAGCCTCGTAATTATTATTTTATTGTGTTTGTGTTACTTTTATTACTTTCGTTTATTTCGTAACTATTTTCTTAAAACTGGTTGGTTAAGGGCTTGTAAGTAAGCATTTCACGATAAGGTTATAATACCTGTTGTATTCAGAGAGAGAGAGAAAGAGAGAGAGAGAGACTGTGACTGACCCAAAATTAAGGAAAGCTTTGACTATGTACAGACTCAGTGAGCATAGCCTTGCTATTGAGAAAGGCCCTCAAGAGAAGACAGGCTATGTGCTCACTGCCCACAAAATGAGGTGGAAACTGAGCTGCACTTCCTAACCTCCTGCCCAATGTATGACCATATTAGAGAGACATATTTCCCTCAGATTACACAGATCCACAAAGAATTCGAAAACAAATCCAATTTTGAAAAACTCCCATATCTACTGGGTGAAATACCACAGTGTGCCATCACAGCAGCAAGATGTGTGACCTGTTGCCACGAGAAAAGGGCAACCAGTGAAGAACAAACACCATTGTAAATACAACCCATATTTATGCTTATTTATTTTATCTTGTGTCCTTTAACCATTTGTACATTGTTAAAACACTGTATATATATATAATATGACATTTGTAATGTCTTTATTGTTTTGAAACTTCTGTATGTGTAATGTTTACTGTTAATTTTTGTTGTTTATTTCACTTTATATATTCACTTTATATATTATCTACCTCACTTGCTTTGGCAATGTTAACACATGTTTCCCATGCCAATAAAGCCCTTGAATTGAATTGAATTGAGAGACAGAGAGAGAGACAGAGAGAGAGAGAGAGCGACAGAGACAGAGAGAGAGACAGAGAGAGAGAGACAGAGACAGAGAGAGAGAGAGAGAGAGAGAGAGACAGAGACAGACAGAGAGAGAGAGAAAGAGAGAGAGACAGAGACAGAGAGACAGAGACACAGAGAGACAGAGAGACAGAGAGACAGAGAGACAGAGAGACAGAGAGAGAGAGACAGAGACTGACAAGCATGGTTTGGTTGAGTTCTCACAGTGTTAACTCGCTCAAAGGGTCACTGCTTTGTCTGGGTCTAATGGTCTAGCTGACTGAACCAACCAACCAATTGGCTAGATGACTGAGAGACTTACTGGACCCCAATCTATCAGAGCAGAAAATAAACCCAATGAGGCTGAAGGCTGGGAAGGACTGGGAGAGAGATGACCATCACATGCTTAGTGTCAACCAGTATGTGGGGTACCTTCTCTAGGTTCTCACAGGTCCACGGCTTCCCCCCAGGGAGGGAGGGGGAGGGAGGGAGGGAGGGAGGGAGGGAGGGAGGGAGGGAGGGAGGGAGGGCAGTCCTATGATCCTCTACTACTGGGAAGTTCAACAGGCTTTAAAGCTGATTTGACTGGACCAATGGACTGATTAGTTGGCTGGCCGACTGGCTGATTGACTGGCTGGTTCTGGTGACTGACTGGCAGGCTGATTGACTGGCTGGTTCTGGTGACTGACTGGCTGATTGGCTGGCTGGTTCTGGTGACTGACTGGCTGATTGGCTGGCTGGTTCTGGTGACTGACTGGCTGGCAGGTTCTGGTAACTGACTGGCTGGCCGGCTGGCTGATTGGCTGGCTGGTTCTGGTGACTGACTGGCTGGTTCTGGTGACTGACTGGCTGGCCGGCTGGCTGATTGGCTGGCTGGTTCTGGTGACTGACTGGCTGGTTCTGGTAACTGACTGGCTGGCCGGCTGGCTGATTGGCTGGCTGGTTCTGGTGACTGACTCGCTGGTTCTGGTGACTGACTGGCTGGCTGACTGGCTGGCTGACTGACTAGTTATCAGGTAGAACAGAAAAACAGCAGGCTCTCGTCGGGTCAGAGTTGACTACCCCTGATCTAGAGGTTAAAGGTCAGGCTGGGACAGAAGAGTGTTGGCCAGGCTTAGTGCCAAACAGTATATTCCAACTTCACATGGTTCTCAGAACTTCTCACACAGCGCTGTCTAGCTCAGAGGCCTTGTCTGATACGGTCATGAATCCACCTATCACTAGCTCAGAGGCCTTGTCTCATGTGGTCATGAATCCACCTATCACTAGCTCAGAGGCCTTGTCTGATACGGTCATGAATCCACCTATCACTAGCTCAGAGGCCTTGTCTCATGTGGTCATGAATCCACCTATCACTAGCTCAGAGGCCTTGTCTGATACGGTCATGAATCCACCTATCACTAGCTCAGAGGCCTTGTCTCATGTGGTCATGAATCCACCTATCACTAGCTCAGAGGCCTTGTCTGATACGGTCATGAATCCACCTATCACTAGCTCAGAGGCCTTGTCTCATGTGGTCATGAATCCACCTATCACTAGCTCAGAGGCCTTGTCTCATATGGTCATGAATCCACCTATCACTAGCTCAGAGGCCTTGTCTCATATGGTCATGAATCCACCTATCACTAGCTCAGAGGCCTTGTCTGATACGGTCATGAATCCACCTATCACTAGCTCAGAGGCCTTGTCTCATATGGTCATGAATCCACCTATCACTAGCTCAGAGGCCTCATCTGATACGGTCATGAATCCACCTATCACTAGCTCAGAGGCCTTGTCTCATATGGTCATGAATCCACCTATCACTAGCTCAGAGGCCTCGTCTGATACGGTCATGAATCCACCTATCACTAGCTCAGAGGCCTTGTCTCATATGGTCATGAATCCACCTATTAAATAGAACACACCGCAGTCAGACAGCCAATCAGTCAGCCAACCAGCCAGCCACCCAGTCAGCCAGCCAACCAGCCACCCAGTCAGACAGCCAATCAGTCAGCCAACCAGCCAACCACCCAGCCAGCCAGCTTTCCACCGAGTCAGACAAACTCAAGGACGAGCCTTTTATCCTCTTAGATGTCACCACAACAAAACCCAGTGTCAGCACGTCTGCCCTGATAAAAGACTGTTTCCATGTTAATGCAACATTCATCAACAGGATCTGTAAGTAATGGCTGTGATGGGATCCCTGAAATATGCCTGAGACTCCAAAACCGCTTCAGATGAATCAAACAACACAGGACCACTAAATGTTCATGTTCTGAGTCAATAAATACAACGTTTCTAACAGGAAAACCGCTTTAATACCAAAATGGGCCCATCTAAATGTGAGGGTCCTAGAGCTGAGACAGGGTGAGGTTCTGGCCTGGGCCCATCTAAATGTGAGGGTCCTAGAGCTGAGACAGGGTGAGGTTCTGGCCTGGGCCCATCTAAATGTGAGGGTCCTAGAGCTGAGACAGGGTGAGGTTCTGGCCTGGGCCCATCTAAATGTGAGGGTCCTAGAGCTGAGACAGGGTGAGGTTCTGGCCTGGGCCCATCTAAATGTGAGGGTCCTAGAGCTGAGACAGGGTGAGGTTCTGGCCTGGGCCCATCTAAATGTGAGGGTCCTAGAGCTGAGACAGGGTGAGGTTCTGGCCTGGGCCCATCTAAATGTGAGGGTCCTAGAGCTGAGACAGGGTGAGGTTCTGGCCTGGGCCCATCTAAATGTGAGGGTCCTAGAGCTGAGACAGGGTGAGGTTCTGGCCTGGGCCCATCTAAATGTGAGGGTCCTAGAGCTGAGACAGGGTGAGGTTCTGGCCTGGGCCCATCTAAATGTGAGGGTCCTAGAGCTGAGACAGGGTGAGGTTCTGGCCTGGGCCCATCTAAATGTGAGGGTCCTAGAGCTGAGACAGGGTGAGGTTCTGGCCTGGGCCCATCTAAATGTGAGGGTCCTAGAGCTGAGACAGGGTGAGGTTCTGGCCTGGGCCCATCTAAATGTGAGGGTCCTAGAGCTGAGACAGGGTGAGGTTCTGGCCTGGGCCCATCTAAATGTGAGGGTCCTAGAGCTGAGACAGGGTGAGGTTCTGGCCTGGGCCCATCTAAATGTGAGGGTCCTAGAGCTGAGACAGGGTGAGGTTCTGGCCTGGGCCCATCTAAATGCGAGGGTCCTAGAGCTGAGACAGGGTGAGGTTCTGGCCTGGGCCCATCTAAATGTGAGGGTCCTAGAGCTGAGACAGGGTGAGGTTCTGGCCTGGGCCCATCTAAATGTGAGGGTCCTAGAGCTGAGACAGGGTGAGGTTCTGGCCTGGGCCCATCTAAATGTGAGGGTACTAGAGCTGAGACAGGGTGAGGTTCTGGCCTGGGCCCATCTAAATGTAAGGGTCCTAGAGCTGAGACAGGGTGAGGTTCTGGCCTGGGCCCATCTAAATGTGAGGGTCCTAGAGCTGAGACAGGGTGAGGTTCTGGCCTGGGCCCATCTAAATGTGACATACTCTGTCCTCTCTGAGAGAACGGGACACATACACATGTTCTGAGTTCATACGATAACACGGATGTTTCCCAGAACAATACTGTTGAACAATGTCCAGTCATCCTACACTGAGACCAGCAGCACAGAGGCTGGTGTGGAGGAGTGATGTGGCAGAGCAGGTGACCTGGTGGCTGGCCTCCTGAAAGATACAGTCTCCACACGGGTTGTGTTACAGTCTCCACACAGGTTGAGTTACAGTCTCCACAGGGGTTGTGTTTCAGTCTCCAGACTCTCAACCCCACGTGGACTAGTCATCTCAGAGGAGGTCCAGACTCCACATGGACCAGTCATCTCAGAGGAGGTCCAGACTCTCAACCCCACGTGGACTAGTCATCTCAGAGGAGGTCCAGACTCTCAACCCCACGTGGACTAGTCATCTCAGAGGAGGTCCAGACTCCACATGGACTAGTCATCTCAGAGGAGGTCCAGACTCCACATGGACTAGCCATCTCAGAGGAGGTCCAGACTCCACATGGACTAGCCATCTCAGAGGAGGTCCAGACTCCACATGGACTAGTCATCTCAGAGGAGGTCCAGACTCCACATGGACTAGCCATCTCAGAGGAGGTCCAGACTCTCAACCCCACATGGACTAGCCATCTCAGAGGAGGTCCAGACTCCACATGGACTAGTCATCTCAGAGGAGGTCCAGACTCTCAACCCCACATGGACTAGTCATCTCAGAGGAGGTCCAGACTCTCAACCCCCACATGGACTAGTCATCTCAGAGGAGGTCCAGACTCCACATGGACTAGCCATCTCAGAGGAGGTCCAGACTCCACATGGACTAGCCATCTCAGAGGAGGTCCAGACTCCACATGGACTAGTCATCTCAGAGGAGGTCCAGACTCCACATGGACTAGCCATCTCAGAGGAGGTCCAGACTCCACATGGACTAGTCATCTCAGAGGAGGTCCAGACTCCACATGGACTAGTCATCTCAGAGGAGGTCCAGACTCCACATGGACTAGCCATCGCAGAGGAGGTCCAGACTCCACATGGACTAGTCATCTCAGAGGAGGTCCAGACTCCACATGGACTAGCCATCTCAGAGGAGGTCCAGACTCTCAACCCCACATGGACTAGCCATCTCAGAGGAGGTCCAGACTCCACATGGACTAGTCATCTCAGAGGAGGTCCAGACTCTCAACCCCACGTGGACTAGTCATCTCAGAGGAGGTCCAGACTCTCAACCCCACATGGACTAGTCATCTCAGAGGAGGTCCAGACTCTCAACCCCACATGGACTAGTCATCTCAGAGGAGCTCCAGGCTCCAGATTTACTCTCCACCTGGACAGGGATCTTCTGCTTTCTCCAAAAACAGTCTCAATGTGACACTTTAAAACAGAGCAGACCCACTCTGCTGTCAATCAACATAGTTCCTTCCTTCCTTCCTCACCCCCCTCTCTCCCTCTCATTTATCCCCCTCTCTCCCTCTCATTTATCCCCCTCACCCCCTCTCTCACTCTCATTTATCCCCCTACCCCTCCCCCTATCTCCCTCTCATTTATCCCCCCCTACCCCCCCCTCTCTCCCTCTCATTTATCCCCCTACCCCTCCCCCTCTCTCCCTCTCATTTATCCCCCTACCCCTCCCCCTCTCTCCCTCTCATTTATCCTCCCCCTCCCTCTCATTTATCCCCCTCCCCCCTCTCCTCCCTCTCATTTATCCCCCTCCCCCCTCTCTCCCTCTCATTTATCCCCCCTCCCTCCCTCTCATTTATCCCCCTACCCCTCCCCCTCTCTCCCTCTCATTTACCCCCCCTCCCCCTCCCCCTCTCATTTATCCCCCCTCCCCCTCTCTCCCTCTCATTTATCCCCCCCTCCCTCCCTCTCATTTATCCCCCTACCCCTCCCCCTCTCTCCCTCTCATTTATCCCCCTCCCCCTCTCATTTATCTCCCCCTCCCCTCTCATTTATCCCCCCTCCCCCTCTCATTTATCCCCCCCCCCCCTCTCATTTATCCCCCTCCCCCTCTCATTTATCCCCCTCCCCTCTCATTTATCCCCCTCCCCTCTCATTTATCCCCCTCCCCCTCTCATTTATCCCCCCTCCCCCCCTCTCATTTATCCCCCTACCCCCCCCCCCTCTCCCTCTCATTTATCCCCCCTCCCCTCTCATTTATCTCCCCCTCCCCCTCTCATTTACCCCCCCCTCCCTCTCTCCCTCTACATTGACGTCCTTTTCAAACAGGCCTTCTATCCAACGCTCTCTGGCATGTTCTCCTCTAAAACACTTTCTCCCCCCTCTCTCTCCAGGGGCAGTAATAGTTACTGTAATGACTCTTAATCACTTCCCTGGCCGTGAGGCTTGACTGACAGGGTCTCTCTCTCTCCCCCAGACCTCTCCCCCAACCACTAGTTATCTCTCTCTCCCTCCCTCCCTCCCAGACCTCCCTCTCACCCCCGAGGCTTAGACTGACTAACTCACTGAGTGTGTGAGTGGGAGTTCCTCTGTATTCATGCATATCTCTCTCTCCCTCCCACAGCTCCAGCTCCCTCTCATCCCTCTCTCTCCCAAAGCTCCCTGTCATCCCTCTCCCTCCCACAGCTCCCTCTCATCCCTCTCTCTCCCACAGCTCCAGCTCCCTCTCATCCCTCTCTCTCCCACAGCTCCCTCTCATCCCTCTCTCTCCCACAGCTCCAGCTCCCTCTCATCCCTCTCTCTCCCACAGCTCCCTCTCATCCCTCTCTCTCCCACAGCTCCAGCTCCCTCTCATCCCTCTCTCTCCCACAGCTCCAGCTCCCTCTCATCCCTCTCTCTCCCACAGCTCCAGCTCCCTCTCATCCCTCTCTCTCTCCCAAAGCTCCCTGTCATCCCTCTCTCTCCCACAGCTCCCTCATCCATCTCTCTCCCACAGCTCCCTCTCTCTCCCACAGCTCCCTCTCTCTCCCACAGCTCCCTCTCTCTCCCACAGCTCCCTCATCCATCTCTCTCCCACAGCTCCCTCTCTCTCCCACAGCCCCCCAAACTATTGTCTCAGGCCCTTCATCCACATGGGGGCCAATGGTAGCCTGCTACTGATCACCAACAGGGCTGATGGAGTAGCTCTCTCTCCCACATCCACATGGGGGTCAATGGTAGCCTGCTACTGATCACCAACAGGGCTGACGGAGTAGCTCCCTCTCCCACATCCACATGGGGGCCAATGGTAGCCTGCTACTGATCACCAACAGGGCTGACGGAGTAGCTCCCATCTGCAGCAGTTTATCCTCCTGTTACCCCCTACCCACAGCGTTAAGGGAGCAGGGAGCTCTAAATGACCCTACCCACAGCGTTAAGGGAGCAGGGAGCTCTAAATGAACCTACCCACAGCGTTAAGGGAGCAGGGAGCTCTAAATGCCCCTACCCACAGCGTTAAGGGAGCAGGGAGCTCTAAATGCCCCTACCCACAGCGTTAAGGGAGCAGGGAGCTCTAAATGCCCCTACCCACAGCGTTAAGGCAGCAGGGAGCTCTAAATGCCCCTACCCACAGCGTTAAGGGAGCAGGGAGCTCTAAATGACCCTACCCACAGCGTTAAGGGAGCAGGGAGCTCTAAATAACCCCTACCCACAGCGTTAAGGGAGCAGCGAGCTCTAAATGCCCCTACCCACAGCATTAAGGGAGCAGGGAGCTCTAAATGCCCCCTACCCACAGCGTTATGGGAGCAGGGAGCTCTAAATGCCCCTACCCACAGCGTTAAGGGAGCAGGGAGCTCTAAATAACCCCTACCCACAGCGTTAAGGGAGCAGCGAGCTCTAAATGCCCCTACCCACAGCATTAAGGGAGCAGGGAGCTCTAAATGCCCCTACCCACAGTGTTAAGGGAGCAGGGAGCTCTAAATTGCCCCTACCTTTCATCTAACCCTCAATCAGATGAAATGAGCTGCTAGTTCCTCTCTAGTCCACCTCCTAATTTCAGAGGTTCCACACACTGTTCTGTTGTGTACCAGTGAATAATGTGTCTGTAGGATGTTATCAGGAGGCCATCTTGACAGCGGAGGCTCCTGAGGCACGGCTGTGGCCCCTCAACCTCTCAGTTCACATCACTCAACATCTCTGTGTGTGTGTGTGTGTGTGTGTCTCCCAGCCTTCTCCTCTCACCTCCCTGTAACGGAGAAGAGCAGAGCAGAGCGGAACAGCCTTGGTATGTCAGATGCCTTGGTATATCAGAGGTCTTGGTATATCAGATGCCTTGGTATATCAGAGGTCTTGGTATATCAGAGGCCTTGGTATGGTGTGTCAGAGGTCTTGGTATATCAGTAGATAATAAAGGAACATGAACAGTAAAACATTACACTTACAG
>NW_024609792.1:520000-522500 GCF_018296145.1 Oncorhynchus tshawytscha
ACTGAGGAGGGGTGAGGGAGAGGGGTGAGGGAGAGGACTGAGGAGGGGTGAGGGATAGGGGTGAGGGAGAGGACTGAGGAGGGGTGAGGGAGAGGGGTGAGGGATAGGGGTGAGGGAGAGGACTGAGGAGGAGTGAGGGAGAGGACTGAGGAGGGGTGATGGAGAGGACTGAGGAGAGGACTTAGGAGGGGTGAGGGAGAAGACTGAGGAGGGGTGAGGGAGAGGACTGAGGAGGGGAGAGGGGTGAGGGAGAGGACTGAGGAGGGGAGAGGGGTGAGGGAGAGGACTGAGGAGGGGTGAGGGAGAGGACTGAGGAGAGGACTTAGGAGGGGTGAGGGAGAAGACTGAGGAGGGGTGAGGGAGAGGACTGAGGAGGGGTGAGGGAGAGGACTGAGGAGGGGTGAGGGAGAGGGGTGAGGGAGAGGACTGAGGAGGGGTGAGGGATAGGACTGAGGAGGGGTGAGGGATAGGGGTGGACTGAGGGGGTGAGGGATAGGGGTGAGGGAGAGGACTTAGGAGGGGTGAGGGAGAAGACTGAGGAGGGGTGAGGGAGAGGACTGAGGAGGGGAGAGGGGTGAGGGAGAGGACTGAGGAGGGGAGAGGGGTGAGGGAGAGGACTGAGGAGGGGTGAGGGAGAGGACTGAGGAGGGGTGAGGGAGAGGGGTGAGGGAGAGGACTGAGGAGGGGTGAGGGAGAGGACTGAGGAGGGGTGAGGGAGAGGGCTGAGGAGTGACAAAGAGGAGAGGGAGTGACGAGGGAAAGGGAGAGGGGAGAGAGGGAGGAGGGAGAGGGGAGAGAGGGAGGGAAAGGGAGAGGGGAGAGAGGGAGGAGGAGAGGGGAGGGAGGGCGGGGATAGAGGGAGGGAGGGCAGAGAGGGAGGTAGGGAGGAAGAGAGGTCGGGAGGGAGGGAGGGAACAGAGGGAGGGAGGGAGGAGGAGAGGGCGGGATGGCGGGAGGGAGAACCAGGTGCAGTCCATTTAGTGAGTAGCCAGACCAACACTAGAGAGGGAGAGAACAGAGGGAGGGAGGGAGAGAACAGAGGGAGGGAACAGAGGGAGAGAGGGAGAGAACAGAGGGAGAGAACAGAGGGAGAGAGGGAGAGAACAGAGGGAGGGAGGGAGAGAACAGAGGGAGAGAGGGAGAGAACAGAGGGAGAGAACAGAGGGAGGGAGGGAGAGAACAGAGGGGAGAGAGAACAGAGGGAGAGAACAGAGGGAGAGAACAGAGGGAGAGAACAGAGGGAGAGAACAGAGGGAGGGAACAGAGGGAGAGAGGGAGAGAACAGAGGGAGAGAACAGAGGGAGATAACAGAGGGAGGGAGGGAGAGAACAGAGGGAGGGAGGGAGAGAACAGAGGGAGAGAGGGGGAGAGAACAGAGGGAGGGAGAACCAGGTGCAGTCCATTTAGTGAGTAGCCAGACCAACACTAGAGAGGGAGAGAACAGAGGGAGGGAGGGAGGGAGGGAGGGAGGGAGGGAGGGAGGGAACAGAGGGAGGGAGAGAACAGAGGGAGAGAACAGAGGGAGGGAGAGAACAGAGGGAGGGAACAGAGGGAGAGAACAGAGGGAGGGAACAGAGGGAGGGAACAGAGGGAGAGAACAGAGGGAGAGAACAGAGGGAGGGAACAGAGGGAGAGAACAGAGGGAGGGAACAGAGGGGAGGGAACAGAGGGAGGAACAGAGGGAGAGAACAGAGGGAGAGAACAGAGGGAGAGAACAGAGGGAGAGAACAGAGGGAGGGAGAACCAGGTGCAGTCCATTTAGTGAGTAGCCAGACCATCACTAGAGAGGAGGGAGAGAACAGAGGGAGGGAACAGAGGGGAGGGAGAGGGAGGGAACAGAGGGAGGGAACAGAGGGAGGGAGGGAGAACAGAGGGAGAGAACAGAGGGAGAGGAGGGAGAACAGAGGGAGAGAACAGAGGGAGGGAACAGAGGGAGGGAACAGAGGGAGGGAGAGAACAGAGGGGAGGGAGAGAACAGGTGCAGTCCATTTAGTGAGTAGCCAGACCATCACTAGAGAGGGAGGGGAGAGAACAGAGGGAGGGAACAGAGGGAGAGAACAGAGGGAGGGAACAGAGGGAGGGAACAGAGGGAGGGGAGAGAACAGAGGGAGGGAGAACCAGGTGCAGTCCATTTAGTGAGTAGCCAGACCATCACTAGAGAGGGAGGGAGAGAACAGAGGGAGGGAACAGAGGGAGAGAACAGAGGGAGGGAACAGAGGGAGGGAACAGAGGGAGAGAACAGAGGGAGGGAACAGAGGGAGAGAACAGAGGGAGAGAACAGAGGGAGGGAACAGAGGGAGGGAACAGAGGGAGAGAACAGAGGGAGAGAACAGAGGGAGAGAACAGAGGGAGAGAACAGAGGGAGAGAACAGAGGGAGAGAACAGAGGGAGAGAACAGAGGGAGGGAACAGAGGGAGAGAACAGAGGAGGGAACAGAGGGAGAGAACAGAGGGAGGGAACAGAGGGAGAGAACAGAGGGAGGGAGAACCAGGTGCAGTCC
>NW_024609793.1:0-2500 GCF_018296145.1 Oncorhynchus tshawytscha
GAGAGAGACAGTGTAAAAGAGATAGGAGTGTGAGATAAAACTGTCTGGTGTATGTTGTGTGACTGACAAGGTGGGTAACACAGACGGACATGGAGAGAGGGGGGTGAGAGGTGAGGAGGTGAGGAGAGGGAAATTCAGGGCTCAAGCACAGCCAGGGGTGAAAGGCGGTGCTCAGCTCAAACTGATAGCCCTTGTACGTGAGGGAACTGACGGACTGACCGTGGTGACAGGAAGCATCTCTGAGACGATTCTTACTCCGCGGGAACATCTACAGGCCAAGTCTCTGCTAAAACAGAGCCGGGCTCTCCTCTTGTCTCATCTCATCTCTATCGTCTCTCTGGTCCTGGCTGTCTGATAACCAGATGATTCAGAGATTTAGAGGGGAGAGAGAGAGATGCCACTCGGATCCGGCCCAGACACGAAGCCATGCCGACTGACACTCGCAAATCACCCAAACAGGATTGAGGGGGTCCTGCTGTGAAAACTCCAGCTTCAATTCTTCTACTATTTCATCATTTGTTTTCTCTCCGTACATGTCTAATGCTATTCAATGACTGATACTCGCTAATCACCCAACCAGGATTGGGAGACAACGCTGCTGCTGTGAAAACTCTACCTTCTATCTTTTCTCTGTATGTAAACTTGTTGTCCAATGCTTGGCCTGTTCACCTGCTACCATCTAGAAGGCAGAGGAGACACTACAGGTGCAGCGAAGCTGGGACCGAGAGACTGACAAACAGCTTCCAATCAGACTGTTAAACAGTCACCACTAGCCTCCGCCCAGTACCCTGCCCTGAACCTTAGTCACTGTTACTAGCCTCCGCCCAGTACCCTGCCCTGAACCTTAGTCACTGTTACTAGCCTCCGCCCAGTACCCTGCCCTGAACCTTAGTCACTGTTACTAGCCTCCGCCCAGTACCCTGCCCTGAACCTTAGTCACTGTTACTAGCCTCCGCCCAGTACCCTGCCCTGAACCTTAGTCACTGTTACTAGCCGGCTACCACCCGGTACCCTGCCCTGAACCTTAGTCACTGTTACTAGCCTCCCCCAGTACCCTGCCCTGAACCTTAGTCACTGTTACTAGCCTCCGCCCAGTACCCTGCCCTGAACCTTAGTCACTGTTACTAGCCGGCTACCACCCGGTACCCTGCCCTGAACCTTAGTCACTGTTACTAGCCTCCCCCAGTACCCTGCCCTGAACCTTAGTCACTGTTACTAGCCTCCGCCCAGTACCCTGCCCTGAGCCTTAGTCACTGTTACTAGCCTCCGCCCAGTACCCTGCCCTGAACCTTAGTCACTGTTACTAGCCGGCTACCACCCGGTACCCTGCCCTGAACCTTAGACACTGTTACTAGCCTCCGCCCAGTACCCTGCCCTGAACCTTAGTCACTGTTACTAGCCGGCTACCACCCGGTACCCTGCCCTGAACCTTAGTCACTGTTACTAGCCTCCCCCAGTACCCTGCCCTGAACCTTAGTCACTGTTACTAGCCGGCTACCACCCGGTACCCTGCCCTGAACCTTAGTCACTGTTACTAGCCTCCCCCAGTACCCTGCCCTGAACCTTAGTCACTGTTAGTAGCCTCCGCCCAGTACCCTGCCCTGAACCTTAGTCACTGTTACTAGCCTCCGCCCAGTACCCTGCCCTGAACCTTAGTCACTGTTACTAGCCGGCTACCACCCGGTACCCTGCCCTGAACCATAGTCACTGTTACTAGCCAGCCTCCACCCAGTACCCTGCCCTGAACCTTAGTCACTGTTACTAGCCAGCCTCCGCCCAGTACCCTGCCCTGAACCTTAGTCACTGTTACTAGCCAGCCTCCGCCCAGTAACCTGCCCTGAACCTTAGTCACTGTTACTAGCCAGCCTCCACCCAGTACCCTGCCCTGAACCTTAGTCACTGTTACTAGCCAGCCTCCGCCCAGTAACCTGCCCTGAACCTTAGTCACTGTTACTAGCCAGCCTCCGCCCAGTAACCTGCCCTGAACCTTAGTCACTGTTACTAGCCAGCCTCCACCCAGTACCCTGCCCTGAACCTTAGTCACTGTTACTAGCCAGCCTCCGTCCAGTAACCTGCCCTGAACCTTAGTCACTGTTACTAACCGGCTACCACCCAGTACCCTGCCCTGAACATGAGTCACTGTTACTAGCCAGCTACCACCCGGTACTCTACCCTGAACCTTAGAGACTGTTACTAGCCGGCTACCACCCGGTACTCTACCCTGAACCTTAGAGACTGTTACTAGCCGGCTACCACCCGGTACCCTGCCCTGAACCTTAGTCACTGTTACTGGCCCGCTACCACCCGGTACCCTGCCCTGAACCTTAGTCACTGTTACTGGCCCGCTACCACCCGGTACCCTGCCAAGAACTATAGTCACTGTTACTAGCCAGCTACCACCTGGTACTCTACCCTGAACCTTAGTCACTGTTACTAGCCAGCTACCACCTGGTACTCTACCCTGAACCTTAGTCAATGTTACTAGCCAGCTACCACCTGG
>NW_024609793.1:7500-12500 GCF_018296145.1 Oncorhynchus tshawytscha
GAGGTTGAGGTGTTACTGTGGAATATCACAATACAGGTAGGGTGTTACTGTGGAATATTATAATACAGGTGTAGTTGAGGTGTTACTGTGGAATATCACAATACAGGTGGGTGTTACTGTGGAATATCACAATACAGGTGAGGTGTTACTGTGGAATATTATAATACAGGTGAGGTGTTACTGTGGAATATTATAATACAGGTGAGGTGTTACTGTGGAATATCACAATACAGGTGAGGTGTTACTGTGGAATATTATAATACAGGTGAGGTGTTACTGTGGAATATCATGTCAGAAGTGGGGACTCATCATCCCAGCATCCAGTTCACTGTATCAACACAGAGGAAAGATCATTTGGAATTTAGGAAGAAAAGAAGCCTGGTTGTTTACCGAGTTTTTACGTGTGTACGTGTGTACGTGTGTATGTGTGTATTTGTGTGTATGTGTGTGTGTGTATGTGTGTACGTGTGTATGTGTGTGTGTGTGTATGTGTGTGTATGTGTGTATGTGTGTGTGTGTATGTGTGTGTGTGTGTATGTGTGTATGTGTGTATGTGTGTATGTGTACGTGTGTATGTGTGTATGTGTATGTGTGTATGTGTGTACGTGTGTATGTGTGTATGTGTGCATGGCTGAGGGTTTATACGTAGTGGTGTGCCTGTGTGCATGGCTGAGGGTTTATACGTAGTGGTGTACCTGTGTGCATGGCTGAGGGTTTATACGTAGTGGTGTGCCTGTGTGCATGGCTGAGGGTTTATACGTAGTGATGTACCTGTGTGCATGGCTGAGGGTTTATACGTAGTGGTATGCCTGTGTGCATGGCTGAGGGTTTGTACGTAGTGGTGTGTCTGTGTGCATGGCTGAGGGTTTATACGTAGTGGTGTGCCTGTGTGCATGGCTGAGGGTTGTACGTAGTGGTATGCCTGTGTGCATGGCTGAGGGTTGTACGTAGTGGTATGCCTGTGTGCATGGCTGAGGGTTGTACGTAGCGATGTGTCTGTGTGCATGGCTGAGGGTTGTACGTAGTGATGTGCCTGTGTGCATGGCTGAGGGTTGTACGTAGTGGTATGCCTGTGTGCATGGCTGAGGGTTGTACGTAGTGGTATGCCTGTGTGCATGGCTGAGGGTTGTACGTAGTGGTGTGCCTGTGTGCATGGCTGAGGGTTGTACGTAGTGGTGTGCCTGTGTGCATGGCTGAGGGTTGTACGTAGTGGTATGCCTGTGTGCATGGCTGAGGGTTGTACGTAGTGGTGTGCCTGTGTGCATGGCATACCAATTGCTTACCTTCTTGTATGCGATCCAGTCGAACACTCTGTCTATGTCCGTGGCGTCGTACACCTCCTGAGAGATAGGATGGGAGCTGGCCAGACCGTCCAGCAGCATCACCTCATGGAGAACATCAGTCAGGAAACGCTGCTTCTCCTGAGGGTCAGAGGTCAAAGGTCAGAGAGGTCAGAGAGGTCGATGACACAACACGAGATAGGTGTCAGTCACTACTGTAGAAAAACAACAATGAATACAGCAGGGAGGCACTTGGAAAGAGGTATTCTGGTCTCAACAGGACTACATAGTTAACTAAAGAGGTCTTCTGACCTCAACAGGACTACTTGGTTCAATAAAGAGGTCTTCTGACCTCAACAGGACTACTTGGTTCAATAAAGAGGTCTTCTGGTCTCAACAGGACTACTTGGTTAATAAATAAAGAGGTCTCTGACCTCAACAGGACTACTTGGTTCAATAAAGAGGTCTCTGACCTCAACAGGACTACTTGGTTCAATAAAGAGGTCTCTGACCTCAACAGGACTACTTGGTTCAATAAAGAGGTCTTCTGGCCTCAACAGGACTACTTGGTTCAATAAAGAGGTCTTCTGGACTCAACAGGACTACTTGGTTAAATAAAGAGGTCTTCTGGACTCAACAGGACTACTTGGTTCAATAAATAAAGAGGTCTTCTGGTCAACAGGACTAGGTTCAATAAGTCTCTGGTCTCAACAGGACTACTTGGTTAATAAATAAAGAGGTCTCTGACCTCAACAGGACTACTTGGTTCAATAAAGAGGTCTCTGACCTCAACAGGACTACTTGGTTCAATAAAGAGGTCTCTGACCTCAACAGGACTACTTGGTTCAATAAAGAGGTCTTCTGGCCTCAACAGGACTACTTGGTTCAATAAAGAGGTCTTCTGGACTCAACAGGACTACTTGGTTAAATAAAGAGGTCTTCTGGACTCAACAGGACTACTTGGTTAAATAAAGAGGTCTTCTGGACTCAACAGGACTACTTGGTTCAATAAAGAAGTCTTCTGGTCTCAACAGGACTACTTGGTTAATAAATAAAGAGGTCTCTGACCTCAACAGGACTACTTGGTTCAATAAAGAGGTCTCTGGCCTCAACAGGACTACTTGGTTCAATAAAGAGGTCTTCTGGACTCAACAGGACTACTTGGTTAAATAAAGAGGTCTTCTGGACTCAACAGGACTACTTGGTTAAATAAAGAGGTCTTCTGGACTCAACAGGACTACTTGGTTAAATAAAGAGGTCTTCTGGACTCAACAGGACTACTTGGTTAAATAAAGAGGTCTTCTGGACTCAACAGGACTACTTGGTTGAATAAAGGTTAAATAGAGACACCGTTATAAAGCTGAGGTAAATGTACTGTATGTACTGAGGTAATGTTTGGTGTAAACGTAGCGGGTTCCAGGAAACAGTATTTTACTGTGCGTCTTTTAATGATTGATCTCCTCCTACTGAGGACGATGGGGGTTAATACCTTTCAAAGAGTCTGAGGAAGGTTTGATTCCAATATAATCCAGTAATCCAAGATAATTATTATTCTAATGTGATGAGAGCTCATCGAAATGTACTAACACCCCAAAACATTTACGAGAAAAAAACGTCTTTGTAAATCGAATAATCCCACACTCAAGAAATCCGCACTTCACACCTCTCCCCCTCACCTAACCCTCTCAGATAGGGTGAGGCACGACTGCACCCCGAGGTGGCAGGAAGGAAAAGGAGAGAACAGCCTTCTGGGTAGTTAATAGCTCATTTGTTATGAAAATTGATTTCTCTCCCGAAAAAGCAAGATGCTAATGTCAGCCTTCTGGGATGTTACGGGAGACTAGGAAAGAGAGAGAGAGTGGGAGAGAGAGAGAGAGACAGAGAGAGAGAGAGAGAGAGAAGTGTGGTAGACAGAGAGAGAGAGGGAGAGAGAACAAAAAGAGAGAGAGAGAGAGAGAGAGAGAGAGAAGTGTGGTAGACAGAGAGAGAGGGAGAGAGAACAAAAGAGACAGAGAGAGGGAGAGAGAGAGAGAGAGATCAAAAGAGACAGAGGGAGAGAGAAGAAAGAGAGAGAGAGAGAGAGAGAGAGAGAGAGAGAGAGAGAGAACAAAAGAGACAGAGAGAGGAGAGAGAGAGAGAGAGAGAGAGAGAGACAGAGCGAGAGAGAGAGAGAGAGACAGAGAGAGAGAGAGAGAGACAGAGAGAGACAGAGAGAGAGAGACAGAGAGAGACAGAGAGAGACAGAGAGAGGCAGAGAGAGAGAGGAGACATGAGTTGTGAATAATGATGTTTGATTTTGCTATCTGTCCCGTCCGTGTTATGGAGGGAGAGAGAGGGAGACATGATGTTTAACAGGTTGCTCTCTGTCCCGTCCGTGTTATGGAGGGAGAGGTGGAGATTTAGCGGACATCGTCACGTCTCAGCCTGAGCGGTTACAAAACACAAAATCTTCCTCGTAGAGGATTATCAAACATCTAAAATGCCAGTTATCCACTTTGTATAGTTTAATAAAACATCTGCTAGCCGGGTTAGTACTTTCTTCTCTTTAAAAAATGAGCGACTCCATTGCCAGAGAATACGTTTCTGAATGATGAATCCCAGAGGAAATCACAGTAGTTCTCTCTCCATTCCTTCTGTATTCCTCTTAATGGAGTCCTTATTTATAACGTTATATTCCTCTTAATGGAGTCCTTATTTATAACGTTATATTCCTCTTAATGGAGTCGTTATTTATAACATTATGGAGTTCATAACATTCCTTAAATGGAGTCCTTATTTATAACATTATATTAGTCCTAAATGGAGTCCTTATTTATAACATTATATTCCTCCTAATGGAGTCCTTATTGTATAACATTATATTCCACTTATAATGGAGTCTAAATGGAGTCCTTATTTATAACATTATATTCCCTAATGGAGTCTTTATTTATAACATTATATTCCTCTTAATGGAGTCATTATTTATAACATTATATTCCTCTTAATGGAGTCATTATTTATAACATTATATTCCTCTTAATGGAGTCATTATTTATAACATTATATTCCACTAATGGAGTCTTTATTTATAACATTATATTCCACTTAATGGAGTCATTATTTATAACATTATATTCCACTTAATGGAGTCTTTATAACATTCCATCGTTAAATGAAGACCAAGGTGCAGCATAGTAGGCGTACATTTTCTTCATTAATGTTCCACCAAACAAAACCAATAAACAACACAACGAACGTAAAGCTTCATAGTGCAACACATGCAACAAACAAAGACAAGATCCCACAACTGAAGGTGGGAAAAAGGGCTGCCTAAGTATGATCCCCAATCAGAGACAACGATAGACAGCTGCCTCTGATTGGGAACCATACTCTGCCAACAAAAGAAATATAAACATAGATTTCCCACCCTAGTCAAACCCTGACCTACCAAATAGAGAATTTAAAGGATCTCTAAGGTCAGGACGTGACAATGGAGTCCTTATTGTATAACATTAGATTCCACTAAATTGAGTTCTTATAAGGCATCCCAGATTGTGTGTTGATTCTTATTAAAAAAAGTAATTAAACATTGATAATGTAATACTGAATTATGGTAATTATGCTCAACTAGATTATTCTCTATTGAAGTAAATGTTGGCCGGAAAATCGTTGCTGCACGCCATCTCTCCATCTCTCCATCACGCCATCTCTCCAGCTCTCCACGAAAACAACAACAAA
>NW_024609793.1:17500-42500 GCF_018296145.1 Oncorhynchus tshawytscha
GGAGGAGGCAGGTAGCTGGGTCCAGGGGCAGGCAGAAGGTCATACACAGGAGGAGGCAGGTAGCTGGGTCCAGGTGCAGGCAGAAGGTCATACACAGGAGGAGGCAGGTAGCTGGGTCCAGGGCAGGCAGAAGGTCATACACAGGAGGAGGCAGGTAGCTGGGTCCAGGGGCAGGCAGAAGGTCATACACAGGAGGAGGCAGGTAGCTGGGTCCAGGGGCAGGCAGAAGGTCATACACAGGAGGAGGCAGGTAGCTGGGTCCAGGAGCAGGCAGAAGGTCATACACAGGAGGAGGCAGGTAGCTGGGTCCAGGGCAGGCAGAAGGTCATACACAGGAGGAGGCAGGTAGCTGGGTCCAGGGGCAGGCAGAAGGTCATACACAGGAGGAGGCAGGTAGCTGGGTCCAGGTGCAGGCAGAAGGTCATACACAGGAGGAGGCAGGTAGCTGGGTCCAGGTGCAGGCAGAAGGTCATACACAGGAGGAGGCAGGTAGCTGGGTCCAGGGGCAGGCAGAAGGTCACATACACAGGAGGAGGCAGGTAGCTGGGTCCAGGGGCAGGCAGAAGGTCATACACAGGAGGAGGCAGGTAGCTGGGTCCAGGAGCAGGCAGAAGGTCATACACAGGAGGAGGGAGGTAGCTGGGTCCAGGAGCAGGCAGAAGGTCATACACAGGAGGAGGCAGGTAGCTGGGTCCAGGGGCAGGCAGAAGGTCATACACAGGAGGAGGCAGGTAGCTGGGTCCAGGTGCAGGCAGAAGGTCATACACAGGAGGAGGCAGGTAGCTGGGTCCAGGTGCAGGCAGAAGGTCATACACAGGAGGAGGCAGGTAGCTGGGTCCAGGGGCAGGCAGAAGGTCATACACAGGAGGAGGCAGGTAGCTGGGTCCAGGGGCAGGCAGAAGGTCATACACAGGAGGAGGCAGGTAGCTGGGTCCAGGGCAGGCAGAAGGTCATACACAGGAGGAGGCAGGTAGCTGGGTCCAGGAGCAGGCAGAAGGTCATACACAGGAGGAGGCAGGTAGCTGGGTCCAGGGGCAGGCAGAAGGTCATACACAGGAGGAGGCAGGTAGCTGGGTCCAGGTGCAGGCAGAAGGTCATACACAGGAGGAGGCAGGTAGCTGGGTCCAGGTGCAGGCAGAAGGTCATACACAGGAGGAGGCAGGTAGCTGGGTCCAGGGGCAGGCAGAAGGTCATACATAGGAGGAGGTAGGTAGCTGGGTCCAGGGGCAGGCAGAAGGTCATACACAGGAGGAGGCAGGTAGCTGGGTCCAGGGGCAGGCAGAAGGTCATACACAGGAGGAGGCAGGTAGCTGGGTCCAGGGGCAGGCAGAAGGTCATACACAGGAGGAGGCAGGTAGCTGGGTCCAGGGGTAGGCAGAAGGTCATACACAGGAGGAGGCAGGTAGCTGGGTCCAGGAGCAGGCAGAAGGTCATACACAGGAGGAGGCAGGTAGCTGGGTCCAGGAGCAGGCAGAAGGTCATACACAGGAGGAGGCAGGTAGCTGGGTCCAGGAGCAGGCAGAAGGTCATACACAGGAGGAGGCAGGTAGCTGGGTCCAGGAGCAGGCAGAAGGTCATACACAGGAGGAGGCAGGTAGCTGGGTCCAGGGGCAGGCAGAAGGTCATACACAGGAGGAGGCAGGTAGCTGGGTCCAGGGGCAGGTAGAAGGTCATACACAGGAGGAGGCAGGTAGTTGGGTCCAGGGGCAGGTAGAAGGTCATACACAGGAGGAGGCAGGTAGCTGGGTCCAGGGGCAGGTAGAAGGTCATACACAGGGGATCCAACAAGGCAACAGTGCAGGCAGGGAAAACGCTGTAACGTAGTCTGGGAGATCAGTGTCACGTTCACTGTCTTCAAACTCCCTGTCATAAACGAGCCAAGGCGCACACAAACACTCACAGAAAATAAATAATTACCCACAAACACAGGTGGGGAAAAAGCCTGCCTAAGTATGATTCCCAATCAGAGACAACGATAGACAGCTGCCTCTGATTAGGAACCATACCCGCGCCAACAAAGAAACAGACAAACTAGAATGCCCACCCAACCACCCAACACCCTGACCTAACCAAATAGAGAAATAAAAAGGCTCTGTAAGGTCAGGGTGTGACAATCAGGCAATAGGTTGATAACAGGAAATCTGATAGGCTAAAGTACAGGCAGGGAATCGGTAAAAAGCGTCATTAGTGAGGATGGCCAAAAACGATCATACACAGGAGGACTAATACACGGAACCCAGCGCTTCAAATAGAAGTGTGTCACAAAACAATCAATACCTCACAGTGACGGGGTGTGAAGAACGGAACTAAATACTGTGTGGTAATGACATACAGGTGTGTGAACAGGTGATCAGAATTCAAGGTGATTGGGATCGGGAGAATGGGCTGGGTTCAGGGGATCTATGTGTTAGAGGGTGTGGGCTGGAGAGTGGGCTGGAGAGTGGGCTGGGTTCAGGGGATCTATGTGTTTGAGCGTGTGAGCTGGAAAGTGGGTTGGAGAGTGGGCTGGGTTCAGGGGATATACGTGTTTGAGTTGGAAGCAGACATTACATTTGTCTGTCTGACTTCGTGTTGAGATATCTCTGATCAGCAAGGGTAAAGGGTTTGCTGAAAACTGTCTGCTTCTGAGAAGTTTAGAAAACGGAATGTGTGAATATTAATACCTGAAGTCTCTTGTCATCCTATTTGTTTATCCCCGTGTAACAAGACTGCTTGTTAACAAAGCAGAGAGAGACACAGGACCACATTTTTCTCCTGATTTAGACACTTTACCAATGGATAAAAAACAGAATGAGTCACACACTGTCTTTCTTTCCTCAAGAGCATGAGGTCTGCATCGTGCCTCCTCTAAAAAAAAAAAAAAAGAGAGGGCAGGCAGCAAGCATCAGCCAATTTACACCTGAACTCATCTAAATACAGAAGCCAGTATCACAACTGCACAGCCCGCAGTCATAGAGACAGAGAAAGGCTTCCAATGCTGTTGGAACTATAGAAGTAGAATTAGAATCATTCTGATCTATGGTTGGAACACTGGGCCATTATTGTGTTCCGTGTTGTCATGCTAATGATGGTCTTATCTAATGTGAATAGAACTGCTGTGGGTGTTTATTTTCCACCAAGAGCTGTTGCATCTGGGGACACTAAGAGAAGCCTGGTCTGTGTCTGTCTCCATCAAAGTCATCACATCAACAAAAGGGACAAAAGAGTTGAAATTGACGAGAATAACTGAAGTGATGATTAGCATATCGTTGTTGTGTTCTAGAACAAAGAGAGTTTTGAAGTATGGAACACAGTTTCACTGGGATGTTTTGTATATTGATGATGCCTGGATATGATCATGTATTTATTTTGAATTAGTTATATGGGTTGTTTTTCTGAGACAGTAATATATATATATATATATATATATATATGACGGTAAAGCTAGGCAGCTAGCAGTGATGTCATCATCATCCATTCTCCACACAGTGCCTTTAAAAAAATGGACTGCTGAATTGATTCCTGTTTTGTCGAAAGAACTGCAAATCATTTGACATACATTAGGGGGTCCACTCTGACTAGGTGATTGTTCCACACAAGGAAAGCAAAGGCAATAGTCCAAACTATTCACCATACCATGAATATTTTATTGACTGCAATTTAAAAACTCCTTGCTGGGACGATGACAGAGTTTTGCTCCCTCTGTGATTAGAAATGCAGCAGCCGAGCAATTAGCTGGCGGTTCTGCAAGTCTGGAAGAGTGGAGAAGAGAAAGATGCTTCTAAATTTGTTCTGGACACAAAGAGGGAGGATGGACTATGATCATTTCCAAATGAATATAGCCCATGATTGAAACGACTGCCACAACAGGAAATGCAAATGTGACAGAAATGATTGGCTGAGACTGTGCCATATCTCTTCCTCTCTCTCTCTTCTTCTCTTAGCTATACTTGAGTGTCAGGGAGTTATTTAGCCTTGGACATCAGAAACACTTAAGTGGACTGGAAAATATGCATAGCGGCATAATACACTACGGCTACGTCCCAAATGGCACCCTATTCCCTATATAGTACACTACTTTAGACCAGAGCCCTATTGCCTAAAGATATCATCCCTTATTGATGTCACCTGTTAAATCCATCAATTAGCGTAGATGAAGGGGAGGAGCCAGGTGAAAGATATGCTTATTGATGATGAAGATGGGAGGAGCCAGGTGAAAGATATGATCCCTTATTGATGTCACCTGTTAAATCCACATCAATTAGCGTAGATGAAGGGGAGGAGCCAGGTGAAAGATATGATCTCTTATTGATGTCACCTGTTAAATCCACATCAATAAATCCACAGCGTAGATGAAGGGGAGGAGACCTGGTTAAAGAAAGGGTTATAAGCCTTGAGACATGGATTGTGTCTGTGGACAATTCAGAGGGTGAATGGTTAAGACACAAGCTTTAAGTGCCTTTGAACGGGGTGTGGTAGTAGGTGCCAGGCGTTCCCGGTTTGTGTTAAGAACTGCAAACACTCCTGGGTTTTTCACACTTAACAGTTTCAGTGTGTATCACGAACGGCCCACCGCCCAAAGGACACTCCAGCCAATTTGACACAACTGTGGGAAGCCTAGGAGTCGACATGGGCCAGCATCCCTGTGGAACGCTTTCAACACCTTGTAGAGTCCCACGCCACGACGAACTGAGGCTGTTCTGAGGGGCAAAAGGAAGCTCAATATCAGGAAGGTGTTCCTAATGTTTTGTCCACTCTGTGTATGTAGGGGAAGAGGGAGGCATTTAGAACACTTCCTTAAGCCATTTAATAGACAGGGGGTGTCTCCATAGATACTGTTAACATTCCATACGTTGTGGTTGCCTTGGCAACGCCTCGGTTAAGCAGTAGGTTGACAGATAATGTATAGAATCTCCATTGTAATAGCAATCTAAATTCCATTGGTGAAAGAAATATCACAATGGTAGTTTGTAATAAGGGGGGGGGGGGTAATTGATTTTCATCCCATAATATACCGTCGCAAATTCAATATCACATTAATAACATTTACGCTAAACGGCATTCAGTTGTTTGTTGTTTTTCCATACACTGTGAACTCCATTACTGTTCAACACTGTCCTTTGTCATGCTAACGCTCCTGTAATCGAACACACGGGAGTAGTGTTTCATTAACCAGGTCAGACTTAACGTATCTCTAATCCAATCACAAACGCAGCTCGGTCGGGGAGAGCGAATAGGAGCGGGACGTGTATGATTTGCATAATTGTTCCATCATTAATGTTTGCATTAATTGCATGGGTATCATTGGCCTTTGTTGTGAATGGGGCTTTACTAGAATATCTCTACATTTGCATTACATTCCAGCAAGAAGTGAAGATCACATGTCAGTCAGCTAGTTACCTGGGGTTACGGCTAAACATGGGTTATGTACATACCAACATCAGTCAGCTAGTTACCTGGGGTTACGGCTGAGTATGGGTTATGTACATACCAACATCAGTCAGCTAGTTACCTGGGGTTAAGGCTAAACATGGGTTATATACATACCAACATCAGTCAGCTAGTTAGCTGGGGTTACGGCTAAACATGGGTTATGTACATACCAACATCAGTCAGCTAGTTACCTGGGGTTACGGCTAAACATGGGTTATGTACATACCAACATCAGTCAGCTAGTTACCTGGGGTTACGGCTAAACATGGGTTATGTACATACCAACATCAGTCAGCTAGTTACCTGGGGTTACGGCTAAACATGGGTTATATACATACCAACATCAGTCAGCTAGTTAGCTGGGGTTACGGCTGAGTATGGGTTATGTACATATAAACATCAGTCAGCTAGTTAGCTGGGGTTACGGCTAAACATGGGTTATGTACATACCAACATCAGTCAGCTAGTTACCTGGGGTTACGGCTAAACATGGGTTATGTACATACCAACATCAGTCAGCTAGCTAGCTGGGGTTACGGCTAAACATGGGTTATGTACATACCAACATCAGTCAGCTAGTTACCTGGGGTTACGGCTAAACATGGGTTATGTACATACCAACATCAGTCAGCTAGTTAGCTGGGGTTACGGCTGAGTATGGGTTATGTACATACCAACATCAGTCAGCTAGTTACCTGGGGTTAAGGCTAAACATGGGTTATGTACATACCAACATCAGTCAGCTAGTTACCTGGGGTTACGGCTAAACATGGGTTATGTACATACCAACATCAGTCAGCTAGTTAGCTGGGGTTACGGCTGAGTATGGGTTATGTACATACCAACATCAGTCAGCTAGTTACCTGGGGTTACGGCTGAGTATGGGTTATGTACATACCAACATCAGTCAGTCAGCTATGGGTTATGTACATACCAACATCCTAGGGGTTACGGCTGAGTATGGGTTATGTACATACCAACATCAGTCAGCTAGTTACCTGGGGTTACGGCTAAACATGGGTTATGTTCAGCTAGTTACCTGGGGTTACGGCTGAGTATGGGTTATGTACATACCAACATCAGTCAGCTAGTTACCTGGGGTTACGGCTAAACATGGGTTATGTACATACCAACATCAGTCAGCTAGTTACCTGGGGTTACGGCTGAGTATGGGTTATGTACATACCAACATCAGTCAGCTAGTTACCTGGGGTTACGGCTGAGTATGGGTTATGTACATACCAACATCAGTCAGCTAGTTACCTGGGGTTACGGCTGAGTATGGGTTATGTACATACCAACATCAGTCAGCTAGTTACCTGGGGTTACGGCTGAGTATGGGTTATGTACATACCAACATCAGTCAGCTAGTTACCTGGGGTTACGGCTGAGTATGGGTTATGTACATACCAACATCAGTCAGCTAGTTACCTGGGGTTACGGCTGAGTATGGGTTATGTACATACCAACATCAGTCAGCTAGTTACCTGGGGTTACGGCTGAGTATGGGTTATGTACATACCAACATCAGTCAGCTAGTTACCTGGGTTTACGGCTGAGTATGGGTTATGTACATACCAACATCAGTCAGCTAGTTACCTGGGGTTACGGCTGAGTATGGGTTATGTACATACCAACATCAGTCAGCTAGTTAGCTGGGGTTACGGCTGAGTATGGGTTATGTACATACCAACATCAGTCAGCTAGTTACCTGGGGTTACGGCTAAACATGGGTTATGTACATACCAACATCAGTCAGCTAGTTACCTGGGGTTAAGGCTAAACATGGGTTATGTACATATAAACATCAGTCAGCTAGTTAGCTGGGGTTACGGCTGAGTATGGGTTATGTACATACCAACATCAGTCAGCTAGCTAGCTGGGGTTACAGCTGAGTATGAGTTATGTACATACCAACATCAGTCAGCTAGTTAGCTGGGGTTACGGCTGAGTATGGGTTATGTACATACCAACATCAGTCAGCTAGCTAGCTGGGGTTACGGCTGAGTATGGGTTATGTACATATAAACATCAGTCAGCTAGTTAGCTGGGGTTACGGCTGAGTATGGGTTATGTACATATAAACATCAGTCAGCTAGTTAGCTGGGGTTACGGCTGAGTATGGGTTATGTACATACCAACATCAGTCAGCTAGCTAGCTGGGGTTACAGCTGAGTATGAGTTATGTACATACCAACATCAGTCAGCTAGCTAGCTGGGGTTACAGCTGAGTATGGGTTATGTACATACCAACATCAGTCAGCTAGTTAGCTGGGGTTACGCCTGTACAAAATATAGAACCCTTGTTTGAGGGTTTGCTCTCAGGCTGGAATGAATGAATAGTGTCCATTGCGTGAGAGAAAAAAATATGTGTGGAATTATGTAGGAACTAGCAGTCAAACCATAGAAAGAAAAAAAATAACTATGTACCAACGTACCAATATCCCATACTAACACACAACCTAGAAGGCATGGCCAATATCCCATAATAACACACAACCTAGAATGCATGGCCAATATCCCATACTAACACACAACCTAGAATGCATGGCCAATATCCCATACTAACACACAACCTAGAAGGCATGGCCAATATCCCATACTAACACACAACCTAGAAGGCATGGCCAATATCCCATAATAACACACAACCTAGAATGCATGGCCAATATCCCATACTAACACACAACCTAGAATGCATGGCCAATATCCCATACTAACACACAACCTAGAAGGCATGGCCAATATCCCATAATAACACACAACCTAGAAGGCATGGCCAATATCCCATACTAACACACAACCTAGAAGGCATGGCCAATATCCCATAATAACACACAACCTAGAAGGCATGGCCAATATCCAATACATTGCTTCATTGTCAGTGCTATGCTAATGGGGATATTTGAAGAGATATTGGAATAGAGGAATGGCTTGTAGCCCTTTTAGTGTAATGTAGTGGTCACTCTCATTGATAGATAGCATTGGTGTCACATTAACACAGGAGATACAGCAGTCCAGTCCACTGTGATATTGGTACTGTGTGATGGTACAGTCCAGTCCACTGTGATATTGGTACAGTCCAATCCACTGTGATATTGGTACAGTCCAGTCCACTGTGATATTGGTACTGTGTGATGGTACAGTCCAGTGTGATATTGGTACTGTGTGATGGTACAGTCCAGTCCAGTCTGATATTGGTACTGTGTGATGGTACAGTCCAGTCCACTGTGATATTGGTACTGTGTGATGGTACAGTCCAGTGTGATATTGGTACTGTGTGATGGTACAGTCTAGTCCAGTGTGATATTGGTACTGTGTGATGGTAGAGTCCAGTCCAGTGTGATATTGGTACTGTGTGATGGTACAGTCTAGTCCAGTGTGATATTGGTACTGTGTGATGGTAGAGTCCAGTCCAGTGTGATATTGGTACTGCGAGGTGGTACAGTCCAGTCCACTGTGATATTGGTACTGTGTGATGGTACAGTCCAGTCCACTGTGATATTGGTACTGTGTGATGGTACAGTCCAGTCCAGTGTGATATTGGTACTGTGTGATGGTACAGTCCAGTCCACTGTGATATTGGTACTGTGTGATGGTAGAGTCCAGTCCAGTGTGATATTGGTACTGCGAGGTGGTACAGTCCAGTCCACTGTGATATTGGTACTGTGTGATGGTACAGTCCAGTCCAGTGTGATATTGGTACTGTGTGATGGTACAGTCCAGTCCAGTGTGATATTGGTACTGTGTGATGGTCCAGTCCAGTGTTATATTGGTACTGTGTGATGGTACAGTCCAGTCCAGTGTGATATTGGTCCTGTTTGATGGTACAGTCCAGTCCAGTGTGATATTGGTACTGTGTGATGGTACATTCCAGTCCAGTGTGATATTGGTACTGTGTGATGGTACAGTACAGTCCAGTATGATATTGGTACTGTTTGATGGTACAGTACAGTCCAGTATGATATTGGTACTGTTTGATGGTACAGTCCAGTCCAGTGTGATATTGGTACTGTGTGATGGTAGAGTCCAGTCCAGTGTGATATTGGTACTGTGTGATGGTACAGTCTAGTCCAGTGTGATATTGGTACTGTGTGATGGTAGAGTCCAGTCCAGTGTGATATTGGTACTGCGAGGTGGTACAGTCCAGTCCACTGTGATATTGGTACTGTGTGATGGTACAGTCCAGTCCACTGTGATATTGGTACTGTGTGATGGTACAGTCCAGTCCACTGTGATATTGGTACTGTGTGATGGTACAGTCCAGTCCACTGTGATATTGGTACTGTGTGATGGTAGAGTCCAGTCCAGTGTGATATTGGTACTGCGAGGTGGTACAGTCCAGTCCACTGTGATATTGGTACTGTGTGATGGTACAGTCCAGTCCAGTGTGATATTGGTACTGTGTGATGGTACAGTCCAGTCCAGTGTGATATTGGTACTGTGTGATGGTCCAGTCCAGTGTTATATTGGTACTGTGTGATGGTACAGTCCAGTCCAGTGTGATATTGGTCCTGTTTGATGGTACAGTCCAGTCCAGTGTGATATTGGTACTGTGTGATGGTACATTCCAGTCCAGTGTGATATTGGTACTGTGTGATGGTACAGTACAGTCCAGTATGATATTGGTACTGTTTGATGGTACAGTACAGTCCAGTATGATATTGGTACTGTTTGATGGTACAGTCCAGTCCAGTGTGATATTGGTACTGTGTGATGGTACAGTCCAGTCCAGTGTGATATTGGTCCTGTGTGATGGTACAGTCCAGTCCAGTGTGATATTGGTCCTGTTTGATGGTACAGTCCAGTCCAGTGTGATATTGGTCCTGTTTGATGGTACAGTCCAGTCCAGTGTGATATTGGTCCTGTGTGATGGTACAGTCCAGTCCAGTATGATATTGGTCCTGTTTGATGGTACAGTCCAGTCCAGTGTGATATTGGTCCTGTTTGATGGTACAGTCCAGTCCAGTATGATATTGGTCCTGTTTGGTGGTACAGTCCAGTCCAGTATGATATTGGTCCTGTTTGATGGTACAGTCCAGTCCAGTGTGATATTGGTCCTGTTTGATGGTACAGTCCAGTATGATATTGGTCCTGTTTGATGGCACAGTCCAGTCCAGTGTGATATTGGTCCTGTGTGACGGTACAGTCCAGTCCAGTGTGATATTGGTCCTGTGTGATGGTACAGTCCAGTCCAGTGTGATATTGATCCTGTGTGATGGTACAGTCCAGTCCAGTGTGATATTGGTCCTGTGTGACGGTACAGTCCAGTCCAGTGTGATATTGGTCCTGTGTGATGGTACAGTCCAGTCCAGTATGATATTGGTCCTGTTTGATGGTACAGTCCAGTCCAGTGTGATATTGGTCCTGTTTGATGGTACAGTCCAGTCCAGTGTGATATTGGTCCTGTTTGATGGTACAGTCCAGTCCAGTGTGATATTGGTCCTGTTTGATGGTACAGTCCAGTATGATATTGGTCCTGTTTGATGGTACAGTCCAGTCCAGTATGATATTGGTACTGTGTGATGGTACAGTCCAGTCCAGTATGATATTGGTACTGTGTGATGGTACAGTCCAGTCCAGTGTGATATTGGTCCTGTTTGATGGCACAGTCCAGTCCAGTGTGATATTGGTCCTGTTTGATGGTACAGTCCAGTCCAGTGTGATATTGGTCCTGTGTGATGGTACAGTCCAGTCCAGTATGATATTGGTCCTGTTTGATGGTACAGTCCAGTCCAGTGTGATATTGGTCCTGTTTGATGGTACAGTCCAGTCCAGTGTGATATTGGTCCTGTTTGATGGTACAGTCCAGTCCAGTATGATATTGGTCCTGTTTGATGGTACAGTCCAGTCCAGTGTGATATTGGTCCTGTTTGATGGTACAGTCCAGTATGATATTGGTCCTGTTTGATGGTACAGTCCAGTCCAGTATGATATTGGTACTGTGTGATGGTACAGTCTAGTCCAGTATGATATTGGTACTGTGTGATGGTACAGTCCAGTCCAGTGTGATATTGGTCCTGTTTGATGGCACAGTCCAGTCCAGTGTGATATTGGTCCTGTGTGACGGTACAGTCCAGTCCAGTGTGATATTGGTCCTGTGTGATGGTACAGTCCAGTCCAGTGTGATATTGATCCTGTGTGATGGTACAGTCCAGTCCAGTGTGATATTGGTCCTGTGTGATGGTACAGTCCAGTCCAGTGTGATATTGGTCCTGTGTGATGGTACAGTCCAGTCCAGTGTGATATTGGTCCTGTTTGATGGTACAGTCCAGTCCAGTGTGATATTGGTCCTGTTTGATGGTACAGTCCAGTCCAGTGTGATATTGGTCCTGTTTGATGGTACAGTCCAGTCCAGTATGATATTGGTCCTGTTTGATGGTACAGTCCAGTATGATATTGGTCCTGTTTGATGGTACAGTCCAGTCCAGTATGATATTGGTACTGTGTGATGGTACAGTCCAGTCCAGTATGATATTGGTACTGTGTGATGGTACAGTCCAGTCCAGTGTGATATTGGTCCTGTTTGATGGCACAGTCCAGTCCAGTGTGATATTGGTCCTGTGTGACGGTACAGTCCAGTCCAGTGTGATATTGGTCCTGTGTGATGGTACAGTCCAGTCCAGTGTGATATTGATCCTGTGTGATGGTACAGTCCAGTCCAGTGTGATATTGGTCCTGTGTGACGGTACAGTCCAGTCCAGTGTGATATTGGTCCTGTGTGATGGTACAGTCCAGTCCAGTGTGATATTGATCCTGTGTGATGGTACAGTCCAGTCCAGTGTGATATTGGTCCTGTGTGATGGTACAGTCCAGTCCAGTGTGATATTGGTCCTGTGTGATGGTACAGTCCAGTCCAGCGCGTTGCACTGTGTGCCTAGTGTCCTAGCAGTCAGGCTTTGAGATATGCGTCTTCAATGAGTCCCCCACAGGGAACGGCACAACTTTCAATTCAAATACTGCCTTCGCTACTGAGATGAAATCAGTGTAAATTACTACCCCAACGCAAGATTTATGTGGCCTGTCACTGTTCAGTTTTTACCTAGAGATGAATTGGAAATGCATGGAAACAAGCTATTTTTCTACATTAGCAGAAATACATCTCCGTCTGGAGACTGGAAGTGACTTTTAACAAACAACATTTTGTTCCGCCCCACCAAACTCTTTATGACGGATTATTTTATTGGAAGTGCACGAACTCATCGGCCCCTAAACGATGACGAATAAGGAATAACAACGGGTAGATTAGATTGAAGGGTTTCAGATGTAATGGTAAAAATAGATGGTTAATGGTTTACCATGCTAGATGAAAACAATATGGACAGACTAATCAGTCAATACTATTGTATCTTGTTTGGTAAATTGAGAAAAAAAAACTGTTCCTTGTCTTTGTTCCAGCTGACAGAGTCATTATAATAAACTGTTCCTTGTCTTTGTTCCAGTTGACAGAGTCATTATAATAAACTGTTCCTTGTCTTTGTTCCAACTGACAGTCATTATAATAAACTGTTCCTTGTCTTTGTTCAAACTGACAGTCATTATAATAAACTGTTCCTTGTCTTTGTTCCAACTGACAGTCATTATAATAAACTGTTCCTTGTCTTTGTTCCAACTGACAGTCATTATAATAAAAAGTTCCTTGTCTTTGTTCCAACTGACAGTCATTATAATAAACTGTTCCTTGTCTTTGTTCCAACTGA
This sequence comes from Oncorhynchus tshawytscha, assembly GCF_018296145.1. NCBI lineage: Eukaryota > Metazoa > Chordata > Actinopteri > Salmoniformes > Salmonidae > Oncorhynchus > Oncorhynchus tshawytscha. Next base: position 30,613 of record NW_024609793.1, read on the forward strand.
CAGTCATTATAATAAACTGTTCCTTGTCTTTGTTCCAACTGACAGTCATTATAATAAACTGTTCCTTGTCTTTGTTCCAACTGACAGTCATTATAATAAACTGTTCCTTGTCTTTGTTCCAACTGACAGTCATTATAATAAACTGTTCATTGTCTTTGTTCCAACTGACAGTCATTATAATAAACTGTTCCTTGTCTTTGTTCCAACTGACAGTCATTATAATAAACTGTTCCTTGTCTTTGTTCCAACTGACAGTCATTATAATAAACTGTTCCTTGTCTTTGTTCCAACTGACAGAGTCATTATAATAAACTGTTCCTTGTCTTTGTTCCAACTGACAGAGTCATTATAATAAACTGTTCCTTGTCTTTGTTCCAACTGACAGAGTCATTATAATAAACTGTTCCTTGTCTTTGTTCCAACTGACAGTCATTATAATAAACTGTTCCTTGTCTTTGTTCCAACTGACAGTCATTATAATAAACTGTTCCTTGTCTTTGTTCCAACTGACAGTCATTATAATAAACTGTTCCTTGTCTTTGTTCCAACTGACAGTCATTATAATAAACTGTTCCTTGTCTTTGTTCCAACTGACAGTCATTATAATAAACTGTTCCTTGTCTTTGTTCCAACTGACAGAGTCATTATAATAAACTGTTCCTTGTCTTTGTTCCAACTGACAGAGTCATTATAATAAACTGTTCCTTGTCTTTGTTCCAACTGACAGAGTCATTATAATAAACTGTTCCTTGTCTTTGTTCCAACTGACAGTCATTATAATAAACTGTTCCTTGTCTTTGTTCCAACTGACAGACATTATAATAAACTGTTCCTTGTCTTTGTTCCAACTGACAGTCATTATAATAAACTGTTCCTTGTCTTTGTTCCAACTGACAGAGTCATTATAATAAACTGTTCCTTGTCTTTGTTCCAACTGACAGAGTCATTATAATAAACTGTTCCTTGTCTTTGTTCCAACTGACAGAGTCATTATAATAAACGGTTCCTTGTCTTTGTTCCAACTGACAGTCATTATAATAAACTGTTCCTTGTCTTCGTTCCAACTAACAGTCATTATAATAAACTGTTCCTTGTCTTTGTTCCAACTGACAGTCATTATAATAAACTGTTCCTTGTCTTTGTTCCAACTGACAGTCATTATAATAAACTGTTCCTTGTCTTTGTTCCAACTGACAGTCATTATAATAAACTGTTCCTTGTCTTTGTTCCAACTGACAGAGTCATTATAATAAACTGTTCCTTGTCTTTGTTCCAACTGACAGAGTCATTATAATAAACTGTTCCTTGTCTTTGTTCCAACTGACAGAGTCATTATAATAAACTGTTCCTTGTCTTTGTTCCAACTGACAGTCATTATAATAAACTGTTCCTTGTCTTTGTTCCAACTGACAGACATTATAATAAACTGTTCCTTGTCTTTGTTCCAACTGACAGACATTATAATAAACTGTTCCTTGTCTTTGTTCCAACTGACAGACATTATAATAAACTGTTCTAATCCTCAGATAAGATCAGAAGTAAAGTCATTTAGTGTGGTTAAATTAGTCACAGTGTAATTACAAGGTATTGTAATCTTTCGCTATCTTTACAACACAATAAAGATCTTACCATGTTCCATTTGGGGAAGAGGAAGTCCGTTCCAACGTACTCAAAGAAGTGAGCGAAGCCTTCCTTCAGCCAGACATCCTCCCACCACACGGGGGTTACCAGGTCACCAAACCACTGCAACAAGAAAAGAAGAAAACAGCTGAGTTCTACTGAGCTTAGTCTCTGGTGTGACTGTCAACACCACCAACAGCTGAGTTCCACTGAGCTTAGTCTCTGGTGTGACTGTCAACACCACCAACAGCTGAGTTCCACTGGGCTTAGTCTCTGGTGTGACTGTCAACACCACCAACAGCTGAGTTCCACTGGGCTTAGTCTCTGGTGTGACTGTCAACACCACCAACAGCTGAGTTCCACTGGGCTTAGTCTCTGGTGTGACTGTCAACACAACCAACAGCTGAGTTCCATAGACCTTAGTCTCTTGTGTGACTGTCAACACAACCAACAGCTGAGTTCCATAGACCTTAGTCTCTTGTATGTCTGTCAACACAACCAACAGCTGAGTTCCACTGAGCTTAGTCTCTTGTGTGACTGTCAACACAACCAACAGCTGAGTTCCACTGAGCTTAGTCTCTTGTATGTCTGTCAACACAACCAACAGCTGAGTTCCATAGACCTTAGTCTCTGGTGTGACTGTCAACACCACCAACAGCTGAGTTCCACTGAGCTTAGTCTCTTGTGTGACTGTCAACACCACCAACAGCTGAGTTCCATAGACCTTAGTCTCTGGTGTGACTGTCAACACAACCAACAGCTGAGTTCCATAGACCTTAGTCTCTGGTGTGACTGTCAACACAACCAACAGCTGAGTTCCACTGGGCTTAGTCTCTGGTGTGACTGTCAACACCACCAACAGCTGAGTTCCACTGAGCTTAGTCTCTTGTGTGACTGTCAACACAACCAACAGATGAGTTCCACTGAGCTTAGTCTCTTGTGTGACTGTCAACACAACCAACAGCTGAGTTCCACTGAGCTTAGTCTCTTGTATGTCTGTCAACACAACCAACAGCTGAGTTCCACTGAGCTTAGTCTCTTGTGTGACTGTCAACACAACCAACAGCTGAGTTCCACTGAGCTTAGTCTCTTGTATGTCTGTCAACACAACCAACAGCTGAGTTCCATAGACCTTAGTCTCTGGTGTGACTGTCAACACAACCAACAGCTGAGTTCCACTGAGTTTAGTCTCTTGTGTGACTGTCAACACAACCAACAGCTGAGTTCCACTGAGCTTAGTCTCTGGTGTGACTGTCAACACAACCAACAGCTGAGTTCCAGTATTTATACACTATTGTTCAAAAGTTTGGAGTATCTTAGAAATGTCCCTGTTTTTTAAATAAAAGCAATTCTTTTGTCCATTAAAATAACATCACATTGGTCAGAAATAAATTGTAGACATTGTTAATGTTGTTAATGACTATTGTAGCAGGAAACGGCAGATTTTTGATGGAATATCTACATAGGTGTACAGAGGCCATTATTAGCAACCATCAGTCCTCAACTGGCAGCTTCATTAAATATTACCCGCAAAACACCAGTCTCAACGTCAACAGTGAAGAGGCGACTCCGGGATGCTGGCCTTCTAGGCAGAGTTGCAAAGAAAAAGCCATATCTCAGACTGGTCAATAAAAAGAAAAGATTAAGATTGCCAAAAGAACACAGACACTGGACAGAGTAACTCTGCCTAGAAGGCCAGCATCCCGGAGTCGCCTCTTCACCGTTGACGTTGAGACTGGACAGATGAACTCTGCCTAGAAGGCCAGCATCCCGGAGTCGCCTCTTCACTGTTGACGTTGAGACTGGACAGAGGAACTCTGCCTAGAAGGCCAGCATCCCGGAGTCTCCTCTTCACTGTTGACGTTGAGACTGGACAGAGGAACTCTGCCTAGAAGGCCAGCATCCCGGGGTCTCCTCTTCACTGTTGACACTGGTGTTTTGTGGGTACTATTTAATGAAGCTGCCAGTTGAGGACTGATGGTTGCTGATGATGGCCTCTGTGGGACAGACAGTACGACTACAACACCAGTATGTAGGAAACTAGAAGCAGGTTATTGTGGGACAGACAGTATGACTACAACACTAGTATGTAGGAAACTAGAAGCAGGTTATTGTGGGACAGACAGTACGACTACAACACCAGCAGTCATCCAGAACATGTTCCTAACAACCTCTCAGAACCGGTCTGCCTCCCAAATGGAACCCTACATGGGCAGTATACAGGAAATAGGTTGTAATTTTGGGATGTATTCTTTGGTCAAAAGCATTGACTATACAGGAAATAGGTTGTAATTTGGGATGTACTCTTTGGTCAAAAGCATTGACTATACAGGAAATAGGTTGTAATTTGGGATGTACTCTTTGGTCAAAAGCATTGACTATACAGGAAATAGGTTGTAATTTGGGATGTACTCTTTGGTCAAAAGCATTGACTATACAGGAAATAGGTTGTAATTTGGGATGTACTCTTTGGTCAAAAGCATTGACTATACAGGAAATAGGTTGTAATTTGGGATGTACTCTTTGGTCAAAAGCATTGACTATACAGGAAATAGGTTGTAATTTGGGATGTACTCTTTGGTCAAAGCATTGACTATACAGGAAATAGGTTGATTTGGGATGTACTTTGGTCAAAAGCATTGACTATACAGGAAATAGGTTGTAATTTGGGATGTACTCTTTGGTCAAAAGCATTGACTATACAGGAAATAGGTTGTAATTTGGGATGTACTCTTTGGTCAAAAGCATTGACTATACAGGAAATAGGTTGTAATTTGGGATGTACTCTTTGGTCAAAAGCATTGACTATACAGGAAATAGGTTGTAATTTGGGATGTACTCTTTGGTCAAAAGCATTGACGATACAGGAAATAGGTTGTAATTTGGGATGCAGCCTGGGGCTCTTTATCACAACACTACAGGTGGAAGGATAACACTTCTCTATGTGTGGTGGACTAACACATCCACCCTGTCACCACCCTGTCACCACCCTGTCACCACCCTGTCACCACCCTGTCACCACCCTGTCAGCACCCTGTCACCACCCTGTCACCACCCTGTCACCACCCTGTCACCACCCTGTCAACACCTAGTCACCACCCTGTCACTGTCACAACCCTGTCACCACCCTGTCAACACCTAGTCACCACCCTGTCACCACCCTGTCACCACCCTGTCACTGTCACAACCCTGTCACCACCCTGTCACCACCCTGTCAACGCCTAGTCACCACCCTGTCAACACCCTGTCACCACCCTGTCAACACCTAGTCACCACCCTGTCACCACCCTGTCACCACCCTGTCATCACCCTGTCACCACCCTGTCACCACCCTGCCAACACCCTGTCAACACCCTGTCACCACCCTGTTACCACCCTGTCACCACCCTGTCAACGCCTAGTCACCACCCTGTCACAACCCTGTCACCACCCTGTCACCACCCCCTGTCAACGCCTAGTCACCACCCTGTCACCACCCTGTCACCACCCTGTCACCACACCTAGTCACCACCCTGTCACCACCCTGTCACCACCCTGTCACCACCCTGTCACCACCCTGTCAACACCCTGTCAACACCCTGTCACCACCCTGTTACCACCCTGTCACCACCCTGTCAACGCCTAGTCACCACCCTGTCACAACCCTGTCACCACCCTGTCACCACCCTGTCAACGCCTAGTCACCACCCTGTCAACACCCTGTCACCACCCTGTCACCACCCTGTCACCACCCTGTCACCACCCTGTCAACACCTAGTCACCACCCTGTCACCACCCTGTCACCACCCTGTCAACACCTAGTCACCACCCTGTCATCACCCTGTCACCACCCTGTCACCACCCTGTCAACACCTAGTCACCACCCTGTCACCACCCTGTCACCTACCTGTCAACACCTAGTCACCACCCTGTCACCACCCTGTCATCACCCTGTCACCACCCTGTCACCACCCTGTCACCACCCTGTCACCACCTAGTCACCACCCTGTCACCACCCTGTCAACACCTAGTCATCACCCTGTCACCACCCTGTCACCACCCTGTCACCACCCTGTCACCACCCTGTCAACACCTAGTCACCACCCTGTCACCACCCTGTCACCTACCTGTCAACACCTAGTCACCACCCTGTCACCACCCTGTCACCACCCTGTCACCACCCTGTCACCACCCTGTCACCACCCTGTCACCACCCTGTCAACACCCTAGTCACACCCTGTCACCACCCTGTCACCCCACCCTGTCAACACCCTAGTCACCACCCTGTCACCACCCTGTCACCACCCTGTCACCACCCTGTCACCACCCTGTCACCACCCTGTCACCACCCTGTCAACACCTAGTCACCACCCTGTCACCACCCTGTCACCACCCTGTCACCACCCTGTCACCACCCTGTCACCACCCTGTCACCACCCTGTCACCTAGTCACCACCCTGTCACCACCCTGTCACCACCCTGTCATCACCCTGTCACCACCCTGTCACCACCCTGTCACCACCCTGTCACCACCTAGTCACCACCCTGTCACCACCCTGTCAACACCCTGTCACCACCCTGTCACCACCCTGTCACCACCCTGTCACCACCCTGTCACCACCCTGTCACCACCCTGTCACCACCCTGTCACCACCCTGTCACCACCCTGTCATCACCTTTCACACCCTGTCACCACCCTGTCATCACCCTGTCACCACCCTGTCACCACCCTGTCAACACCTAGTCACCAACCTGTCACCACCCTGTCACCACCCTGTCATCACCCTGTCACCACCCTGTCACCACCCTGTCACCACCCTGTCAACACCTAGTCACCACCCTGTCACCACCCTGTCACCACCCTGTCACCACCCTGTCACCACCTAGTCACCACCCTGTCATCACCCTGTCATCACCCTGTCACCACCCTGTTACCACCCTGTCATTGTCACACCCTGTCACCACCCTGTCAACACCTAGTCACCACCCTGTCACCACCCTGTCATCACCCTGTCACCACCCTGTCACCACCCTGTCATCACCCTGTCACCACCCTGTCACCACCCTGTCACCACCTTGTCACCACCCTGTCACCACCCTGTCAACACCTAGTCACCACCCTGTCACCACCCTGTCATCACCCTGTCAACACCCTGTCACCACCCTGTTACCACCCTGTCATTGTCACAACCCTGTCACCACCCTGTCACCACCCTGTCACCACCCTGTCATCACCCTGTCACCACCCTGTCACCACCCTGTCAACACCTAGTCACCACCCTGTCATCACCCTGTCACCACCCTGTCATCACCCTGTCACCACCCTGTCACCACCCTGTCAACACCTAGTCACCACCCTGTCACCACCCTGTCACCTACCTGTCAACACCTAGTCACCACCCTGTCACCACCCTGTCACCACCCTGTAATCACCCTGTCACCACCCTGTCACCACCCTGTCATCACCCTGTCACCACCCTGTCACCACCCTGTCACCACCCTGTCAACACCTAGTCACCACCCTGTCACCACCCTGTCACCATCCTGTCATCACCCTGTCACCACCCTGTCACCACCCTGTCACCACCCTGTCAACACCTAGTCACCAGCCTGTCACCACCCTGTCATCACCCTGTCACCACCCTGTTACCACCCTGTCATTGTCACACCCTGTCACCACCCTGTCATCACCCTACTGAGGTGGGGGGAAACTAAGGTGGGGGGAAATGAACTATATTCTGGTAATCCGACCAATTGAACATATGCGGTGGTACTTAATGAATATGATGTCAGTTCGGTTGTCATCTGAGACATTCTCATCGATGATAGGATGACATATACTCTACAGTGGAAAGTCTACACATCAGAGTTATCATCGGATTCACGTGAAATTGTTGTTCAATTTAAATGTTTGAATATAAAATTATTGGTGAAAAGATTAAATGTAATTTTAGCTACAAAATGAGAGATTTGGGTTTTCATAAGGTTAGGGCTCTGCTCAAACAGTGACCCGCCCCTGTGAAGAGACATGGGGTGTAGACTGTGAAACAAGCCCTTCTCCCTCCACTATATAAGCCCTTGACGACAATATAACCTCCTGTTCCAAGTACGTGAGGTCTGCAGCCTCTACGTTAAAAGGACTAACATGTCAACTACAGAACTAAGCCAACCTCAGTGTGAGCTTCGGTTGCGAACGGTATGAACTTTGAACTCTTGTTCACTACAGAAGTGATACCTCCTAGCCGTTGAGTTAGCAACAGCAGCTGCAAACGCAGATTAGGAAGAAACAGACATAGTATCCCGTCTACAGCACAATGATGTTACTACAACGTATCCAATTGACCACCAGAGACATTCTTCAAGGGACAAAGGACTTGGTTTGGCAACACGGCCTTCCATCTACCACCAACCTACCGAAGCGTAGCTCAGAGTAAATATTTATTGCATTTTCCTTTTCCAAATGGGGTGTACTGTATTGCTGATTCAACTTGTTAGCCAGGGTTCATGAAGATAACCAAGAATGTACAACTTTCAGATGAGACTGAATTAAGGTGACGATTAATATTGACTGCTATTGATGTAAAATATTACTAAAATATTAACAGATCTATAAATATTATTTCGTGGTGCCCCGAATCTCTAGTTAATTACATTTACATGATTAGCTCAATCAGGTAATATTAATTACGGAGAAATTATTTAAAAGAATAGCATGTAATATCACTTAATCCGGCATAGCCAAAGACACGACACTACCCTGACACCACCCTGTCACCACCCTGTCAAAGTCACCCCTCTGTCATCACCCTGTCACCACCCTGTCACCACCCTGTCACCAACCTGTCACCACCCTGTCAACACCCTGTCAGCACCCTGTCACCACCCTGTCAACACCCTGTCAACACCCTGTCACCACCCTGTCACCACCCTGTCACCACCCTGTCCTGTCACCACCCTGTCACTGTCAGCACCCTGTCAACACCCTGTCAACACCCTGTCACCACCCTGTCACCACCCTGTCACTGTCACCACCCTGTCACCACCCTGTCACTGTCACCACCCTGTCAACACCCTGTCACCACCCTGTCACCACCCTGTCACTGTCACCCTGTCACTGTCACACCCTGTCACCACCCTGTCACTGTCACCACCCTGTCAACACCCTGTCACCTCCCAGTCACCACCCTGTCACCACCCTGTCACCACCCTGTCACTGTCACCACCCTGTCAACACCCTGTCACCACCCTGTCACTGTCACTACCCTGTCACCACCCTGTCACTGTCACCACCCTGTCAACACCCTGTCACCTCCCAGTCACCACCCTGTCACTGTTACCACCCTGTCACCATCCTGTCACCACCCTGTCACTGTCACCACCCTGTCACCACCATGTCACAACCCTGGCACCACCCTGTCACTGTCATCACCTTGTCACCACCCTGTCACCACCCTGTCATCACCCTGTCACTGTCACTACACTGTCAACACCCTGTCACCACCCTGTCACTGTCACCACCCTGTCACCACCCTGTCACCACCCTGTCACTGTCACCACCCTGTCAACACCCTGTCACCACCCTGTCACCACCCTGTCACTGTCACCACCCTGTCACTGTCACTACCCTGTCACCACCCTGTCACTGTCACCACCCTGTCAACACCCTGTCACCTCCAGTCACCACCCTGTCACCACCCTGTCACTGTCACCACCCTGTCAACACCCTGTCACCACCCTGTCACTGTCACCACCCTGTCACTGTCACTACCCTGTCACCACCCTGTCACTGTCACCACCCTGTCAACACCCTGTCACCTCCCAGTCACCACCCTGTCACTGTTACCACCCTGTCACCATCCTGTCACCACCCTGTCACTGTCACCACCCTGTCACCACCATGTCACAACCCTGGCACCACCCTGTCACTCTCATCACCTTGTCACCACCCTGTCACCACCCTGTCATCACCCTGTCACTGTCACTACACTGTCAACACCCTGTCACCACCCTGTCACTGTCACCACCCTGTCATCACCCTGTCACACCCTGTCACCACCCTGTCACCACCCTGTCACTGTCACCACCCTGTCAACACCCTGTCAACACCCTGTCATCACCCTGTCACCACCCTGTCACCACCCTGTCACCACACTGTCACCACCCTGTCACCACCCCTGTCACTGTCACCACCCTGTCACCACCCTGTCACTGTCACCACACTGTCACCACCCTTTCACTGTCACCACCCTGTCACCACCCTGTCACTGTCACCACCCTGTCAACACCTGTCACCACCCTGTCACCACCCTGTCACCACCCTGTCACTGTCACCACCCTGTCACTGTCAGCACCCTGTCAACACCCTGTCAACACCCTGTCACCACCCTGTCACCACCCTGTCACTGTCACCACCCTGTCACCACCCTGTCACCACCCTGTCACTGTCACCACCCTGTCAACACCCTGTCACCACCCTGTCACCACCCTGTCACTGTCACCACCCTGTCACTGTCACTACCCTGTCACCACCCTGTCACTGTCACCACCCTGTCAACACCCTGTCACCTCCCAGTCACCACCCTGTCACCACCCTGTCACCACCCTGTCACTGTCACCACCCTGTCAACACCCTGTCACCACCCTGTCACTGTCACTACCCTGTCACCACCCTGTCACTGTCACCACCCTGTCAACACCCTGTCACCTCCCAGTCACCACCCTGTCACTGTTACCACCCTGTCACCATCCTGTCACCACCCTGTCACTGTCACCACCCTGTCACCACCATGTCACAACCCTGGCACCACCCTGTCACTCTCATCACCTTGTCACCACCCTGTCACCACCCTGTCATCACCCTGTCACTGTCACTACACTGTCAACACCCTGTCACCACCCTGTCACTGTCACCACCCTGTCACCACCCTGTCACCACCCTGTCACTGTCACCACCCTGTCAACACCCTGTCACCACCCTGTCACCACCCTGTCACTGTCACCACCCTGTCACTGTCACTACCCTGTCACCACCCTGTCACTGTCACCACCCTGTCAACACCCTGTCACCTCCCAGTCACCACCCTGTCACCACCCTGTCACCACCCTGTCACTGTCACCACCCTGTCAACACCCTGTCACCACCCTGTCACTGTCACCACCCTGTCACTGTCACTACCCTGTCACCACCCTGTCACTGTCACCACCCTGTCAACACCCTGTCACCTCCCAGTCACCACCCTGTCACTGTTACCACCCTGTCACCATCCTGTCACCACCCTGTCACTGTCACCACCCTGTCACCACCATGTCACAACCCTGGCACCACCCTGTCACTGTCATCACCTTGTCACCACCCTGTCACCACCCTGTCATCACCCTGTCACTGTCACTACACTGTCAACACCCTGTCACCACCCTGTCACTGTCACCACCCTGTCATCACCCTGTCACCACCCTGTCACCACCCTGTCACCACCCTGTCACTGTCACCACCCTGTCAACACCCTGTCAACACCCTGTCATCACCCTGTCACCACCCTGTCACCACCCTGTCACCACACTGTCACCACCCTGTCACCACCCTGTCACTGTCACCACCCTGTCACCACCCTGTCACTGTCACCACACTGTCACCACCCTTTCACTGTCACCACCCTGTCACCACCCTGTCACTGTCACCACCCTGTCAACAACCTGTCACCACCCTGTCACTGTCAACACCCTGTCAGCATCCTGTCACCACCCTGTCACTGTCACTATCACCACCCTGTCACTGTCACCACCCTGTCACCACCCTGTTACTGTCACCACCCTGTCACCACCTAGGCACCACCCTGTCACTGTCACCACCCTGTCAACAACCTGTCACCACCCTGTCACTGTCACCACCCTGTCAACAGCCTGTCACCACCCTGTCACCATCCTGTCACCACCCCGTCCCTGTCACTATCACCACCCTGTCACTGTCACCACCCTGTCACCACCCTGTCACCACCCTGTCACCACACTGTCACCACCCTGTCACCACACTGTCACCACCCTGTCACCACCCTGTCACCACCCTGTTACCACCCTGTCACCACCCTGTCACCACCTAGGCACCACCCTGTCACCACCTAGGCACCACCCTGTCACCACCCTGTCACCATCCTGTCAACACCCTGTCAACACCCTGTCACCACACTGTCACCACCCTGTCATCACCCTGTCATTGTCACCACCCTGTCACTGTCACCACCCTGTCACCACCCTGTCACTATCACCACCCTGTCACTGTCACCATCCTGTCA
>NW_024609793.1:47500-77500 GCF_018296145.1 Oncorhynchus tshawytscha
AAAGACCAAGAGCCAACAGGCAGGCTGCTACTTAATATTCTGAATGGAGTTGTTGCTACTTGTAACTGTAGGATGAGAAAGCTCATGCAGTTTAGTTTAAACAGCATCTTAACCAGGCAGAGTTAGTTTCCACAGCATCTTAACCAGGCAGAGTTAGTTCCACAGCATCTTAACCTGGCAGAGTTAGTTTCCACAGCATCTTAACCAGGCAGAGTTAGTTTCCACAGCATCTTAACCAGGCAGAGTTAGTTTCCACAGCATCTTAACCAGGCAGAGTTAGTTTCCACAGCATCTTAACCAGGCAGAGTTAGTTTCCACAGCATCTTAACCAGGCAGAGTTAGTTTCCACAGCATCTTAACCAGGCAGAGTTAGTTTCCACAGCATCTTAACCAGGCAGAGTTAGTTTCCACAGCATCTTAACCAGGCAGATTTAGTTTCCACAGCATCTTAACCAGGCAGAGTTAGTTTCCACAGCATCTTAACCACTCAGACCTCTAAGAAGCAGCAGTAAGAGCACAAGCAGCAGTGTTGCGATGAGCTACTACGGGGGCCAAAGGTCACGTTTCTCACCCACCACGCGATAAGTAGACAACGTCTTGTTTTGACCCCTACACCAACAAAACTTCCACAGCTATGCATGATGCTAATTAGCTAGAGCTCTATGCATGATGCTAATTAGCTAGAGCTCTATGTATGATGCTAATTAGCTAGAGCTCTATGCATGATGCTAATTAGCTAGAGCTCTATGCATGATGCTAATTAGCTAGAGCTCTATGCATGATGCTAATTAGCTAGAGCTCTATGCATGATGCTAATTAGCTAGAGCTCTATGCATGATGCTAATTAGCTAGAGCTCTATGCATGATGCTAATTAGCTAGAGCTCTATGCATGATGCTAATTAGCTAGAGCTCTATGCATGATGCTAATTAGATAGAGCTCTATGCATTTATTATAAGCATGGCAGCTAGCCAGGCAGAAACAGAGTTTATCCTTTAAAGTGGCAAAGTAATGGACCTCTACAGTACATGTAGGGTTGTGGTGGTGGTGGTTGTGTGTGTGTGTGTGTGTGTGTGTGTGTGTGCGTGTGTGTGTGTGTGTGTGTGTGTGTGTGTGTGTGTGTGTGTGTGTGTGTGTGTGTGTGTGTGTGTGTGTGTGTGTGGAGGCAGAGGACCTCTCATTACTGTCCCATACAGGAACATGGGATAACAAGACTCATTAGGGGACATCTTCCAGGCCCCTGGCGGAATCACACAGACGTTTATAACCAGCCAGCACACTAACCCGGCTCTAACAGAGACCCAGCCAGCACACTAACCACGCTCTAACAGAGACCCAGCTAACACACTAACCAGGCTCTAACAGAGACCCAGCTAACACACTAACCAGGCTCTAACAGAGACCCAGCTAACACACTAATCAGGCTCTAACAGAGACCCAGCCAGCACACTAACCAGGCTCTAACAGAGACCCAGCTAACAAACTAACCCGGCTCTAACAGAGACCCAGCTAACACACTAACCCGGCTATAACAGAGACCCAGCCAGCACACTAACCCGGCTCTAACAGAGACTCAGCTAACACACTAACCCGGCTCTAACAGAGACCCAGCCAGCACACTAACCCAGCTCTAACAGAGACCCAGCTAACACACTAACCAGGCTCTAACAGAGACTCAGCTAACACACTAACCCGGCTCTAACAGAGACCCAGCTAACAAACTAACCCGGCTCTAACAGAGACCCAGCTAACACACCAGCTCTAACAGAGACCCAGCTAACACACTAACCCAGCTCTAACAGAGACCCAGCCAGCACACTAACCAAGCTCTAACAGAGACCCAGCTAACAAACTAACCCGGCTCTAACAGAGACTCAGCTAACACACTAACCCGGCTCTAACAGAGACCCAGCTAACACACTAGCTCTAACAGAGACCCAGCTAGCACACTAACCTGGCTCTAACAGAGACCCAGCTAACACACTAACCCTGCTCTAACAGAGACCCAGCTAACACACTAGCTCTAACAGAGACTCAGCTAACACACTAACCCGGCTCTAACAGAGACCCAGCTAACACACTAACCCAGCTCTAACAGAGACCCAGCTAACACACTAACCCTGCTCTGACAGAGACCCAGCTAACACACTAACCCGGCTCTAACAGAGACCCAGCTAACAAACTAACCCGGCTCTAACAGAGACCCAGCTAACACACTAACCCTGCTCTAACAGAGACCCAGCTAACACACTAACCCTGCTCTAACAGAGACCCAGCCAGCACACTAACCCTGCTCTAACAGAGACTCAGCTAACACACTAACCAGGCTCTAACAGAGACCCAGCTAACACACTAACCCTGCTCTAACAGAGACCCAGCTAACACACTAACCCGGCTCTAACAGAGACGGCTCTAACAGAGACTCAGCTAACACACTAACCCGGCTCTAACAGAGACCCAGCTAACTACTGAACAGCTTCTAACACTGACCCAGCTAGCTCACTAACAGACCCAGCTAGCTAACACAGACCTTTATAGCACATCCATTAACATACCATATAAGACAGGCCCAGCTAACTAGCTAACACCTGGAAGAGAGTGGTACAACCAACCAACTGACATAAATAGTTTTTATTCCTGTTCAGGTATTTTGTTATTTTATTTGGCAGCTTGTGTGTTGCTATTATTTCCTGACAGCTGAAGAGCTATGATGTGATGTCATGTAAATACAAAACATGTAAGTATAAAACTGCTCTGCCGAGAACTATATGCTGTCAGAATATTCAGTGTGCTGATTCATTCTGCTGCCTTCGTCTGAATGTCAATGAGGAGGCAGGAATCTCCACATCCTATCCAACACTCATTAAAATACCCTATTTCACAGGCCCAGCTAGCTAACACAGACCCTTATAGAACTTATTAACATACCCTATTTTTATTTATTGTATTTTTATTTCACCTTTATTTAACCAGGTAGGCAAGTCGAGAACAAGTTCTCATTTACATTTGCGACCTGGCCAAGATAAAGCAAAGCAGTTCGACACACAGATACAACGACACAGAGTTACACATGGAGTAAAACAAACAGACAGTCAATAATACAGTAGAAAAATAAGTCTATATACAATGTGTGCCAATGAGGTGAGAAGGGAGGTCAAGGCAAAAAAAAGGACATGGTGGCGAAGTAAATACAATATAGCAAGTAAAACACTGGAATGGTAGATTTGCAGTGGAAGAATGTGCAAATTAGAGATAGAAATAATGGGGAGCAAAATAAAAAATAAATACAGTAGGGGGAGAGGTAGTTGTTCGGGCTAAATTATAGGTGGGCTATGTACAGGTGCAGTAATCTGTGAGCTGCTCTGACAGCTGGTGCTTAAAGCTAGTGAAGGAGATAAGTGTTTCCAGTTTCAGAGATTCTAGTAGTTCGTTCCAGTCATTGGCAGCAGAGAACTGGAAGGAGAGGCGGCCAAAGGAAGAATTGGTTTTGGGGTGACCAGAGAGATATACCTGCTGGAGCGCGTGCTACAGGTGGGTGATGCTATAGTGACCAGTGAGCTGAGATAAGGGGGGACTTTACCTAACAGGGTCTTGTAGATGACCCGGAGCCAGTGGGTTTGGCGACGAGGATGAAGCGAGGGCCAGCCAACGAGAGCGTACAGGTCACAGTGGTGGGTAGTATATGGGGCTTTGGTGACAAAACGGATGGCACTGTGATAGACTGAATCCAATTTATTGAGCAGGGTATTGGAGGCTATTTTGTAAATGACATCGCCAAAGTCGAGGATTGGTAGGATGGTCAGTTTTACAAGGGTATGTTTGGCAGCATGAGTGAAGGAGGCTTTGTTGTGAAATAGGAAGCCAATTCTAGATTTAACTTTGTATTGGAGATGTTTGATGTGAGTCTGGAAGGAGAGTTTACAGTCTAACCAGACACCTAGGTATTTGTAGTTGTCCACATATTCTAAGTCAGAACCGTCCAGAGTAGTGATGTTGGACAGGCGGGCATGCATTTAGTTTTACCTGTATTTAAGAGCAATTGGAGGCCACAGAAGGAGAGTTGTATGGCACTGAAGCTCGTCTGGAGGGTTTAACACAGGCCCAGCTAGCTAGCTAACACAGACCCTTATTAGAACACTCATTAACATACCCTACAACACAGGCCCAGCTAGCTAGCTAACACAGACTCTCATAGAACCCTCATTAACATACCCTACAACACAGGCCCAGCTAGCTAGCTAGCTAACACAGACCCTCATAGAACCCTCATTAACATACCCTACAACACAGGCTCAGCTAGCTAGCTAACACAGACCCTCATAGAACCCTCATTAACATACCCTACAACACAGGCTCAGCTAGCTAGCTAACACAGACCCTTATAGAACCCTCATTAACATACCCTACAACACAGGCTCAGCTAGCTAGCTAACACAGACTCTTATAGAACCCTCATTAACATACCCTACAACACAGGCTCAGCTAGCTAACTAACATTGGAATCTAGTTCTCTAACTCAGGCCCAGTTAACCATCTTCACATTTTAAATGTAATCTTTATTTAACTAGGCAAGTCAGTTAAGAACAAATTCTTATTTACAATGACGGCCTAGGCTACCACTAGGCTACCTGCCGCCCCAAGGACTAAGGACCAGCTAGATACTGTACAATATCTAACACAGGCCCAGTTAACTATCTCACAGAGACCCAATTAAGCAAGCTAGCTTACCGAGATGACCCGCACAACATACAAAACTGTCATTACCGTACTCTAGCACGACCACCTGAGTGTATATTAGCATGTTCTTTGTTTAAGGTGTACAGCTGAATGCTACTCTAGTGCTTCCTGGTTGTTACTCATTTGTTTAAGGTGTACAGCTGAATGCTACTCTAGTGCTTCCTGGTTGTTACTCATTTGTTGAAGGTGTACAGCTGAATGCTACTCTAGTGCTTCCTGGTTGTTACTCATTTGTTTAAGGTGTACAGCTGAATGCTACTCTAGTGCTTCCTGGTTGTTACTCATTTGTTTAAGGTGTACAGCTGAATGCTACTCTAGTGCTTCCTGGTTGTTACTCATTTGTTTAAGGTGTACAGCTGAATGCTACTCTAGTGCTTCCTGGTTGTTACTCATTTGTTTAAGGTGTACAGCTGAATGCTACTCTAGTGCTTCCTGGTTGTTACTCATTTGTTTAAGGTGTACAGCTGAATGCTACTCTAGTGCTTCCTGGTTGTTACTCATTTGTTTAAGGTGTACAGCTGAATGCTACTCTAGTGCTTCCTGGTTGTTACTCATTTGTTTAAGGTGTACAGCTGAATGCTACTCTAGTGCTTCCTGGTTGTTACTCATTTGTTTAAGGTGTCCAGCTGAATGCTACTCTAGTGCTTCCTGGTTGTTATTCATTTGTTTAAGGTGTACAGCTGAATGCTACTCTAGTGCTTCCTGGTTGTTACTCATTTGTTTAAGGTGTACAGCTGAATGCTACTCTAGTGCTTCCTGGTTGTTACTCATTTGTTTAAGGTGTACAGCTGAATGCTACTCTAGTGCTTCCTGGTTGTTACTCATTTGTTTAAGGTGTACAGCTGAATGCTACTCTAGTGCTTCCTGGTTGTTACTCATTTGTTTAAGGTGTACAGCTGAATGCTACTCTAGTGCTTCCTGGTTGTTACTCATTTGTTTAAGGTGTACAGCTGAATGCTACTCTAGTGCTTCCTGGTTGTTACTCATTTGTTTAAGGTGTACAGCTGAATGCTACTCTAGTGCTTCCTGGTTGTTACTCATTTGTTGAAGGTGTACAGCTGAATGCTACTCTAGTGCTTCCTGGTTGTTACTCATTTGTTTAAGGTGTACAGCTGAATGCTACTCTAGTGCTTCCTGGTTGTTACTCATTTGTTGAAGGTGTACAGCTGAATGCTACTCTAGTGCTTCCTGGTTGTTACTCATTTGTTGAAGGTGTACAGCTGAATGCTACTCTAGTGCTTCCTGGTTGTTACTCATTTGTTTAAGGTGTACAGCTGAATGCTACTCTAGTGCTTCCTGGTTGTTACTCATTTGTTTAAGGTGTACAGCTGAATGCTACTCTAGTGCTTTCTGGTTGTTATTCATTCCCCACTGACTGCAGCTATTCTTACGATGGATGACGTCATTACATGCCGAGGTTATCCATTTTCTGCGGCTAATAGCAGACAAATAGTGATTCATGTTGAATGGAGGGGGTTGAATGGAGGGGGTTGAATGGAGGGGGGTTGAATGGAGGGCTGCTAGAGGATACAAATGGAGGTTCCAATCCGCCCCAGGAAGATTCAGCCATGCCTCCAAATGGCACCCTATTTAATATATAGTACACTACGTTTGACTAAGCCCTTGTGAAAAGTAGTGCACTAAATATGAAATAGGGTTGCCTTTAAAGTACCAATGACTCACCCACCCAGACCCTACATAGCTGCTGAATCAGGTTCAGTCTATTTTGTCTTTTGTCTGTGTATTTCATTGAAATTCTCAGATATCTGTCAGAGACGGGTGTGTGTGTGACGGATCCCATTTAAAAAAACCTTTCTGTTCTCGTTCTCCTAAAAACCCTTCATTGAAAACCCAAGGAGATGAGGTGTCCAGTCAGACTCCACTATCTTCACATACCCTTTAAGGAATGACTCCTCTTGACACATCCCCTTTAACAAAGCGGTCGCTAATAGAACAGTGTTGTTGTGTT
The DNA here is from genome assembly GCF_018296145.1 of Oncorhynchus tshawytscha. Taxonomy (NCBI): domain Eukaryota; kingdom Metazoa; phylum Chordata; class Actinopteri; order Salmoniformes; family Salmonidae; genus Oncorhynchus; species Oncorhynchus tshawytscha. The sequence goes on from NW_024609793.1 coordinate 54,206, forward strand.
AATGGCGGGTGATGGGAGAGAACGGTGAGAGGTGAATAGTGTAGCGGCGAAGCTAAAGCTGATAGTCTAACCGACCTGGCGTTTCCAATAGGGCTCCGCTACGTACCGGGGCCTAATGAAGACCGAGTGAGCATGAAACACAGAAACTCTTCAACGATGATGGGCCGTGGTGTCAACTCAATGGGAGCCAATAAATGACCTAGCATTTACAAGTAAAAGCAGTGGCGGTGGGTGAACGTGGTTGGAGTGTCCTTTTGCAGTCCATTGGTGTCTGAGCTCCAATAGATTTAGTATCATCATCCCATGTTTAAAAGGTTCTCTGAAAGGGGGAATTCAGTGGCTACTAATCAATGGTCTGTGTCTCCTGGCGTTAGTCCGTAGTAATGTGATTTATAGTGGGAGGACAGCTGGGTGACACTGTTGAATTACTGGAGCTTCCCAGAGTTCCTTTAACAGATCACAGAGAGCAGTCTGCTTCCCAAATGTTACACTGTGTCCTTTATAGTGTCTAACGGGCTCCGCTTAATACTAGTGCACAGTATAGGGAATAGGGCTCTGGTCAAAACTAGTGCACAGTATAGGGAATAGGGCTCTGGTCAAAACTAGTGCACAGTATAGGGAATAGGGCTCTGGTCAAAACTAGTGCACAGTATAGGGAATAGGGCTCTGGTCAAAACTAGTGCACAGTATAGAGAATAGGGATCTGGTCAAAACTAGTGCACAGTATAGAGAAAGCACACGGGGTGTCCGTTGAGGAGTGATCCAACGAATTGGACCCAGATGAGCTGATCAATATATCAAACGAACTGCCGAGACCCAGTGCTATACTGTTTACATTCTACAACGGAATCCACGGAATCTACTCTGAGACAATGGACAATGGAAATGTGAAAAATCCTTAATCAAGTTTATATCTCAGTGGTAATGACAGCTCCAGGGATGGCTTAGCTACCGAGAGTCCAAGTAATGTTGTTAAACCTGGCGAGGCTCTCAAGTGAAAACGTTAATGATGGGTGATATACAGGGCCTTCAGCAAGTATTCACACACCTTGACTTTTTACACATTTTGTTGTGTTCCAGCCTGAATTTAAAATTAATTAAATTTTAAAAAAAAAAATAGGCTGTGGCCTATACACAATACCGCATAATGTCAAAGTGGAATTATGTTTCTCAAAATTTTCACAAATTAATAAAAATGAGAAACTCAAATGTCTTGAGTCAATAAGTATTCAACCCCTTTGTTATGGAAAGCCTAAGTATGTCAAGGAATAAATATTCAAGTCACATAATAAGTTTAATTTACTAATTTTGTGTGCAATAATAATGTTTAACTTGTTTAAAACTTCTGAATGACCACCTCAGCTCTGTATTCCACATATACAATTATCTGTAAGGTCCCTCAGTCAAGCAGTGAATTTCAAACACAGATTTAACCACAAAGACCAGGGAGGTTTTCCAATGTCTCACAAAGAAGGGCACCTATTGGTAGATGGGTAAAAACAAAATGCAGACATTGAATATCCGTTTGAGCCTCGTGAAGTTATTAATTACACTTTGGATGGTTCTATCAATACTCCCAGTCACTCAGAGGGTTGAACACTTATCTAATCAATATATATTAGTCGTTGTTTTTTTTTACAAATGTTAGTATTTTCTGTAGATTGTTGACAAAAAATTACACATCCATTTTAATCCCACTTTGTAACACAACGAAATGTGTGTAAAAGTCAAGACGTGTGTATACTTCCTGAATGCGCTGGACTGTATATTAGTTGCTGGTTGATTATTCTGTAAAACAATGAGTTGCCATAACAACAATCTCACAAGCTGCCATGTTAACTTAGACTCCCGATGAGATTCAATCCTATCGCCCTGCAAATGAATCAGCATACTTTATAAGGGCCCCTAAGCCTGACAAGCATTTTTCTATCATTTAGGGAAGATAAATTATTGAGGAAAGATGAATAATCCACTAGCTACATATGGTGTGATGAAAAGCACCAAGTATCATGTTTGTGAAGCTGATTAGCTATGATGTTCAGGATCTGATAAAGCGCACACACACACACACACACACACACACACACACACACACACACACACACAGTGATTAATCTTTCATATTAACTTGTATATCTACCGACAGGGGAGTCTAGGCAGTGAATAATTACATGATCTGTAGGCTGCGTGATAACTAAACCTTTACAGGGAATCAGAATTACTATGTGGTCTTGTCTGATGTGATATAGGTTTCAATTAGACTTGATTCAATACTATTCAGGGCTTGACCTCACTAGACATACACTGTAAATAGCAACGTTGACATTTAACCATATACTGTACGTCAACTAATGGGACCATGTTCATCTTTACCCCTGAAAAACATGACAACATCAGGTCCATGAGCATATGAACAGTATTATATGTAGTAGTCTATATCTCTAACGGTGATATAAATCAAACCATAGCTCTGGCTGAAACATTTGACTGTGGCAAGCAAGACCTTTTCTATTCTAGCTTTGTAAAATGAAAACCAATGCAGAGGGAAAAATAAAACTGAGTCAGCTAGCTAGAGGGTCGGGTGAATCTACCATCTGGGTCAGCTAGCTAGAGGGTGGGGTGAATCTGCCATCTGAGTCAGCTGGCTAGAGGGTCGGGTGAATCTGCCATCTGAGTCAGCTAGCTAGAGGGTGGGGTGAATCTGCCATCTGAGTCAGCTAGCTAGAGGGTCGGGTGAATCTGCCATCTGAGTCAGCTAGCTAGAGGGTCGGGTGAATCTGCCATCTGAGTCAGCTAGCTAGAGGGTGGGGTGAATCTGCCATCTGAGTCAGATAGGTGGAGGGTCGGGTGAATCTGCCATCTGAGTCAGCTAGCTAGAGGGTGGGGTGAATCTGCCATCTGAGTCAGCTAGCTAGAGGGTCGGGTGAATCTGCCATCTGAGTCAGCTAGCTAGAGGGTAGAGGGGGGTGAATCTGCCATCTGAGTCAGATAGTTGGAGGGTGAATCTGCCATCTGAGTCAGCTAGCTAGAGGGTCGGGTGAATCTGCCATCTGAGTCAGCTAGCTAGAGGGTCGGGTGAATCTGCCATCTGGGTCAGCTAGCTAGAGGGTCGGGTGAATCTGCCATCTGGGTCAGCTAGCTAGAGGGTCGGGTGAATCTGCCATCTGAGTCAGCTAGCTAGAGGGTCGGGTGAATCTGCCATCTGAGTCAGCTAGCTAGAGGGTCGGGTGAATCTGCCATCTGAGTCATCTGGGTCAGCTCAGCTAGAGGGTCGGGTGAATCTGCAATCTGAGTCAGCTAGCTAGAGGGTGGGGTGAATCTGCCATCTGAGTCAGATAGGTGGAGGGTCGGGGGAATCTGCCATCTGAGTCAGCTAGCTAGAGGGTGGGGTGAATCTGCCATCTGAGTCAGCTAGCTAGAGGGTCGAGTGAATCTGCCATCTGAGTCAGCTAGCTAGAGGGTGGGGTGAATCTGCCATCTGAGTCAGCTAGGTGGAGGGTCGGGTGAATCTGCCAATCTGCCAGTCATCTGCCAGTCAGCTAGCTAGAGGGTCGGGTGAATCTGCCATCTGGGTCAGCTAGCTAGAGGGTGGGGTGAATCTGCCATCTGAGTCAGCTAGCTAGAGGGTGGGGTGAATCTGCCATCTGAGTCAGATAGGTGGAGGGTCGGGTGAATCTGCCATCTGAGTCAGCTAGCTAGAGGGTGGGGTGAATCTGCCATCTGAGTCAGCTAGCTAGAGGGTCGGGTGAATCTGCCATCTGAGTCAGCTAGCTAGAGGGTGGGGTGAATCTGCCATCTGAGTCAGCTAGCTAGAGGGTCGGGTGAATCTGCCATCATCTGCCATCTGAGTCAGCTAGCTAGAGGGGGGTGAATCTGCCAAGTCAGCTAGCTAGAGGGTGGGGTGAATCTGGGTCAGCTAGCTAGAGGGTGGGGTGAATCTGCCATCTGAGTCAGCTAGCTAGAGGGTGGGGTGAATCTGCCATCTGAGTCAGCTAGCTAGAGGGTGGGGTGAATCTGCCATCTGAGTCAGCTAGCTAGAGGGTCGGGTGAATCTGCCATCTGAGTCAGCTAGCTAGAGGGTCGGGTGAATCTGCCATCTGAGTCAGCTAGCTAGAGGTTGGGGTGAATCTACCATCTGAGTCAGCTAGCTAGAGGGTGGGGTGAATCTGCCATCTGAGTCAGCTAGCTAGAGGGTGGGGTGAATCTGCCATCTGAGTCAGCTAGCTAGAGGGTCGGGTGAATCTGCCAATTAGCCAACCACCTATGGAGCGTTTTATCAAAGTCTCACCGGGTAAAAGCACACAAAGAAACTGTGGTAATGTTATGAAGAAAATGAACTAGGGAGTTCCTTCGGCCTCTCAGCAGAGATGCATGTTTAGTTCTGAGTACCGTCTCCAAAGTCCATAAATCTGTAATAAATTCCTTACAATTTCCCTATGAACCTTTAAAATGCTCAACAACATGGATCTACGTGACCCAGGACACACAACTAAGGCACAGGGAAGCCTAAAAGCATCCCAAACAAAGAGAGACACAGATCCAACTAAGACTAGTGAGGATTACATCCAACTCCGCCATATTGAAGGTCCTGAATCAACAACAGACTTCGATTGAGGTCAAACAAACAGTTAAAGAATCCCTGGAGGAACTGATTCCAGGGGAAAGTAAAACCCGGAAGGATATGGTGGAATTTCCAACTAATCTATCTTAAAGCTCTCAAACGTCATTGCCAGTCGATATGAAACATTCAAGCCTCTGGAGTGGTGTTGTAACGAGTCGCAGGTTAGCACCAGGGCTGCTACAGATAACATAGCTAGCTGGCGAGACAGAGTGAATCAACAATGGGAGGAAATGATGTCGCTCAAAAACAGAGAAAGGAGCCTGAATATGCGCAAGAGGGTTCTGACCCAAACATTTTCTTCAAGAGAATCTACCAAAATGGATACTGTTGCTGTTGCGTTTTGTATTTGTCCCTACGGTTAAACATCACACTATGATGTGTTTTGGCTCAATCTACTGTCCAGACACGCATGATTCTAACGTGCGTCGTTCTATCTCTAAAAAGGCTCTTAGATCATTCACAACACCAGCTTGTTGTGGGAGGAGATTTTAATAAGGAATGTAATTTTCAGTTAGATAGGTCTCATGTTTCATCTCACTCTCTAACTAATCAGGCCTCTCTCCGGTGACCTCATCTCATTTGCTACAGACTTTAACACATTAGATGCCTGTCGTCGTAGGAATTTGACCGTCAAACATTGAACATCTATTTTCTACAAGACATAATACATTTTCCCAGATAGACTACAGTATTTGTATCCCGCTATATGAACAGGTGTTTTCAGAGAATGCTGAGCTGCTCCCCATCGTCTTCTCTGACCAGGTCCTTGTCTTACTTGACAGCTCCAAACAGAAAGGTGCCAGAAGAGATCCTTTGAACATCTTTGCTGCAGAACAATATCCATTTCCCTCAGTTACTTTGGGAGGTGACAAACTGTTTTTCCAGAAGAAACTGTGCTTTGTTTGCCTCACCACTTTATTCAACTCGCAGCAAATTTATTTTATTTTATTAGAGACGGAAAAGCAGATTAGTTGAAAATGAGCTGAAAGAAACATGTACAGAGCAAAAAAGGATACGATTTTAACAGCGTTAAAACATGAGAGTACAACACCTTAGTTACCTTACTACAATCTAAATCTGGGCAGCAGCATAGGCTAGTGGTTAGAGCGTTGCACCAGTAACCGGAAGGTTGCAAGGTCAAATCCTCGAGCTGCCAAGTTACAAAACTGCCGTTCTGCCTCTGAACAGGCAGTTAACCCACTGTTCTTAGGCCGTCATTGAAAATAAGAATTTGTTCTTAACTGACTTGCCTAGCTAAATAACAGTAAAATAAAAGGCTGAATTTACAATTGTGTAAATAACATAATATTCTGAGGGGAGAAAGCTAGTAGCCTTGTTTTGGCTAAAAGCAAAATGAATCCTTTTCTTGTATCAATACAATTCAAACACCATCTGGTAAGATATCACATGACGTGGCAGAAGTTAATGATATTTTTAGGCTATTTTATTCCCAATTATATATGTCAAAGTGTAAGGGTTTTCCTCCTCCTCTTCGTCTGAGGAGGAGAAGCGAGAAGGATCGGAGGACCAATGTGCAGCGTGGTAAGTGTCCATGGTTGTTTATTTAAAAAACATAAACTGAACACTATGAATACAAAAACAATAAACGTGAAACGAACGAAAACCAAAACAGTACTGTGTGGTGAAAAACTTAGACACGGAAACAAACACCCACAAACAAACAGCAAAACCAGGAATTCCCCAAATCAGAAAAACAAAACCCAGGCTACCCTAAATAACGACAAAACAAAGGAAATAAAGGTATGATTCTCAATCAGAGACAATTCCCCATAACTTGAAGAGGATCAAACCTGCCTCTGATTGAGAACCATTGCACTGTGTTAGTTTGGATGCAGAACAAGCCTTTGATAGAAATCCCCAAAATCATAAAGAAAAACAAACATAGACTGCCCACTGTTCCAATGTTCCTCAAAGCCATCAGATTGTACCCACATGTTTCTCCCATCCATATTAAAAGGTACGCAGCATAAAACCTCTATACCGATGACACTTTACTGAATTTCTCAGACATCTCAAATTCCCTTCCACAGATTCTGAAATGATTTACTCTTCACGTTTCATTTTCAGGATATAAAATAAACTGGGGAAAAAGCTATACCAGTGCCCCTAAATATCCCTGTAAAACTGCTGACTTTGCCTGCTGTGGCAGAATGACACCGACTTGACTTATTTGGGAATATGCATATCCACCAAATGTTCCCTGGTTTGTAGAAATAACTATGTCAACCTAAAAGAGGAGATGGGCTCTGATGTACAGATGGGGCCTCTCTTAAAATGTCATTACAAGGCAGGATTGCTGTAGTAAAGCTGAATGTAGTGGGTCGTCCACATTTTATTTCCTCTACGCTGCCTGTACCACCTCCACCTAAATACTTTGAGGAATTAAAGTCAATGACCTCGAAGTTCATTTGGAATTTTAAAAATAAAAAAAAGCTGCACATTCGATATGATACTCTTACGTGGTTAAAGGGAACAGGAGGTTTGCCTCTTCCAGATTACAAATGATATTACTGGTCTTTCCAAATGAAATCGTTGAGAGTTTGGTCTGATGATTGTATTGCAGCTCCATGGAGAGGCATTGTATTGCAGCTTCATGGAGAGGCATAGAGGAATCACTTGTTGTCCAACATAGACATACAGATCTATTTTGTCCCCGCTATTAAGTCAAAAACAGCTTTAAAAAAACGTTGCTCAATTATTTCCAACTCACTACATGTATGGTACTATGCTGAGGAAACATCCCAGCTGAAACATTTGGTTCCATGAAAGTTGTGGGAACTTACATTTTTTGGTTTCTCATTGGTTGTGGGAACGAAGCCATACGTTTCCTGACCAGTAAAACTGAATGTTTTTTTTAACATTCTGAGAACGGAAGTGAACATTTTGCATGTTCTGGGAATGTACATTTTTTGGTTCCAGGGAGGTTCTGAGAATGTTTAACTATGGTTCCAGGGAGGTTCTGAGAATGTTTAGGTTCTGGGAATGTACATTTTTGGTTCCAGGGAGGTTCTGTTTCCAGGGAGAATGTTTAACTTTGGTTCCAGGGAGGTTCTGAGAATGTTTAACTATGTTTCCAGGGAGGTTCTGAGAATGTTTAACTATGTTTCCAGGGAGGTTCTGAGAATGTTTAACTATGTTTCCAGGGAGGTTCTGAGAATGTTTAACTATGTTTCCAGGGAGGTTCTGAGAATGTTTAACTATGTTTCCAGGGAGGTTCTGAGAATGTTTAACTATGTTTCCAGGGAGGTTCTGAGAATGTTTAACTATGTTTCCAGGTTCTGAGAATGTTCTGTTTCCAGGGAGGTTCTGAGAATGTTTAACTATGTTTCCAGGGAGGTTCTGAGAATGTTTAACTATGTTTCCAGGGAGGTTCTGAGAATGTTTAACTATGTTTCCAGGGAGGTTCTGAGAATGTTTAACTATGTTTCCAGGGAGGTTCTGAGAATGTGTCATGACTTCTGCCGAAGTCGTTGCCTCTCCTTGTTCGGGCGGTGCTCGGCGTTCGACGTCACCGGTCTTCTAGCCATCATTGATCCATTTTTCATTTTCCATTGGTTTTGTCTTGTCTTCCCACACACCTGTTTCAATCCCATTCATTACGTGTTGTGTATTTAACCCTCTGTTGCCCCTCATGCCTTTGTCAGAGATTGTTTATTGTCAGTGTAGTGTTGTTTGTATAGGTGCGCGACGGGTCTTCGTACCCATATTTGTTTATATTCATTTTTCTTATTAGTGTTATGGAGCATGTTACTTGGACATTTATTAAAAGACTCCATTTTACACTCCGTTTGACTCCTGCGCCTGACTTCCCTGCCACCTATACACATATCTCTGACAGAATGTTTTACTATGGTTGCCTGAAAGTTTTCCTGTGAGGTTTTATTAACGTTCTGAGCACAGAAATTCTAGGTTATTTAAAGGTTATTAAATAACGTTCTGAGCACATGTTCCAATAAGACTTTTAATAACACTGCTAGCTTAGTTTGGTTTAGCTGTTTTGAACTCCACGCACAGATAGGACCCATGGAAATGTTTTTGCTTAGGCATTCATCATGCAAACACATCATTTGTTTTATTGTGGCACGGCGTCAGTGAGATTCAGACCAATGCTCTTCTGGTTTCTATCCATGGAATTAGTCCACTGCACAACCAGGATGGAGTTAGCATGCCATGTTGTTTTTTACCCATTCAACGCTGTTCATTTTAGTCTATTCAAACAGAACCCATTTCAAAGGAAACAAGCACTCGTGAAGATCGGTGTGGCCAATGAGTGGGCGCGGCCAACACACCTGATCACACTAGAGGACAGAGAACGTTGTGTTGACGCTGAGAATGGAATGTATATGTTGTTAAGGAACATTCTTAGAATGTTCTTTGAACATTACAGATGTTTTCTTGTGGGTTTTTTTAATGGAAAGTTTAATGTTCTGAGAACGTGACTTTAAATAGAACCATCGGGAACCCTGCAGAAAACGTTATGCCGAGGTACTGAAATTCCCACTGAAGAACGTAGTTAATGTTCTCTGAACTATTTAAGAACATGTCAAAACCAGTTCGGGAAGGTTCATAGAACCTGACAGAAACTGTAAATAAATGAAACCATGTTTGAACTTTTAGAAATCGTTCTGTTTAAAAGTGATGAAATACCAGGAAATAACGTTTTTTTTTTCAAGTTCCTGAAATGTGCTGTGAATGTTCCAAAGCCAATCAACTATCCTGCACCATTCACAGAACGTTGTGGGAAGGTTGTATGCAAAATAACAACAGGACAACCACACTCTTACCAACAAGCTCTAAGAAAACATATGATTCTCATAACGTTAATGTGCTAGCTGGGATATAGGTGTCACACCCTGATCTGTTTCACCTGTCCTTGTTATTGTCTCCACCCCTTCCAGATTTCACCTTGTTCTCCCCACACAATATCCCATAATGAAAAAGCAAAAAAAGTTTTTTATAAATTTAGCAAATTTATACAAAATAAAACAGCAATATCATATTTACATAAGTATCATCTTCCCCCCAGCCTGACTAGTATCCAAGTCCCTTCCTCTGAAAAACATCCCCACAGCATGATGCTGCCACAACCATGCTTCACGGTAGGGATGGTGCCAGGTTTCCTCCAGATGTGACGCTTGGCATTCAGGCCAAAGAGTTCACTCTTGGTTTCATCAGACCAGAGAATCTAGTTTCTCATGATCTGAGAGTCTTTAGGTGCCTTTTGGCAAACTCCAAGCGGGCTGTCATGTGCCTTTTACTGAGGAGTGGCTGCCTTCTGGCCACTCTACCATAAAGGCCTGATTGGTGGAGTGCTGCAGAGATGGTTGTCCTTCTGGAATGTTCTCCCATCTCCACAGAGGAAGTTTGGAGCTCTGTCAGAGTGACCACCTCAAACAAATATATTTCAACAAGGATGTGAAAAAGGATCCACCTTCATTTCTGTTGAATGAGGACTCAACATCTGTGCTTCAACTGGTTCAGAAAATAATTTAGAAAATATATATATATTTTTTTTAAATTTAAACTAGGCAAGTCAGTTAAGAACAAAGTCTTATTTTCAATGATGGCCTAGGAACAGTGGGTTAACTGCCTTGTTCAGGGGCAGAACGACAGATTTGTACCTTGTCAGCTGGGGGATTCAAACTTGCAACCTTTCGGTTACTAGTCCAACACTCTAACCACTAGGCTACCCTGCCACCCTAATGATACTTTATGCCAGGTTAACAGCAGCAAAGAAAGGTTATCCATAGCGCTTGGATTATCCCTACAATCCTCTCACCTCAAACATGGTCATGATATTTTCAAGATATTGTTCGTACAGTATAGAGCGATCAGTGGCCGTGATGAACAAAGCCTGTTGAAGCATGGTGATGCACTGTGCAAAACTCTGACAGATATTAAGATATTGACAACTCTTGACCCTAAACAATGGAGCTACTTGGTAAAGGGAGAGGTGGGAGGACATGTTCTGTTCTAAGAATGAGGTCATTTCCATGTAAAAGGATTCATAAACACCACCGTGTGAAGTATATCGGAGCTTCTCCCAGTCCATATTTATTGTTGAAATTAAGACATAGATCCATTTTCCATCGGAGAAAAAAAAAAATGCTTTGATTTCTGGTCAAACAGAAACTGGGTCTGGGAAAAACATCTTCCAGAAAAAAGTCTTAAAAGGTTTTAGAAATACATCAAAACACAGTAATGTTGAAGTCAAGACCCCTGACAACTAATATACACACTTACATTTAGTTTGGGATCATTTATTCTGCCTTCTGTACATTTAAGAAACATCGCCTTGTGCCTTGAAATGCCATTAACCCAAACCCCATATATCTTGGTATTGATATATCTATGATATTTTAAATGTCTCTCCTTCATGGAGAGAGATAATAATGAAAGTTCACAGAAGTAACAAGTAAAGGTAGACCTACCAATTCTTTATAGTGTTTTTACTGATATAAATATGGTTGATTAATTATTATGAATTAATGAATTATTATTAGCAAATCAATAATGGAATTTCCGAAAAATCGATAAAGGAATATCTGCAGTTGTATTGACTACAACAATACATTATAGTTTGGACAACATAGTAAAGAAAAGCACAGTAGAATCAAGTTCAGTACACAAGTAGAACACACTAGAGTTGAGTAAACTATAATGTAGTGAACTATACTGTACTGAATTCTACAGTACTCTATTGAACTCTACTATATTGTACTCTACTAAACTCTACTGTAATGTAATGAACTATACTATGCTGAACTGAAGTCTACTTTACTGAACTCTACTCTACTCTACTGAACTCTACTCAACTGTACTGAACTCTACTCTACTCTACTGAACTCTACTCTGCTGTACTGAACTCTACTGTACTGTACCAAACAAACTCTACACTACTCTAGTGAACTCTACTCTACAGTACTGAAATATACTCTACTGTACTGAACTCTACTCTACTGAACTAAACTCTACTCTACTGAACTGAACTCTACTATACTGAACTGAACTCTACTGTACTGAACTCTACTCTACTGTACTGAACTCTACTGTACTCTACTGTACAGAACTCTACTCTACTGTACTGAACGCTACTTTACTGTACTGTACTCTACTGTACTGAACTACACTGAACTCTACTCTACTGTACTGCACTCTACACTACTGTACTTAACTCTACTCTACTGTACTGTACTGTACTGAATTCTACTGTACTGAACTGAACTCTACTTTATTCTACTCTACTGAACTCCACTGTACTGAACTGTACTGAACTGTACTCTACTATACTGAACTCTACTCTACTGAACAGAACTCTACTGAACTGAACTCTACAGCACTGTACTGAACTCGACTCTATTATGATGTACTGAATTCTACTCTACTCTACTGTACTGAACTGTACTGGACTTCACTGTACTGATCTGTACTCTACTGTACTGTAATGTTCTGAACTACTATACTGAACCCTACTTTACTGTACTGAACTACTGTACTGAACTCTACTCTACTCTACTGAACTCTACTGTACTGAACTCTACTGTACTGTACAGTACTGAACTCTACTCTACTGTACTGAACTCTACTCTACTGAACTAAACTCTACTGAACTGAACTCTACTCTACTCTACTCTACTGTACTGAACTCTACTGTACTGTACTCTACTCTACCGTACTGAACTGAACTGAACTCTACTCTACTGAACTCTACTCTACTGTACTGAACTCTACTGTACTGTACTGAACTCTACTGTACTGATATCTACTCTACTCCACTGAACTCTACTGTACTGAACTATCCTCTACTCTACTGATCTGAACTCTACTGTATTGTACTGAACTATACTCTACTCTACTCTACTGAACTCTACTGTACTGAATTCTACTCTACTGTACTGAACTCTACTCTACTCTACTGTACTGTACTCTACTCTACTGTACTGAACTGAACTCTACTCTACTGAACTCTACTCTACTGTACTGAACTCTACTGTACTGAACTCTACTGTACTGTACTGAACTCTACTCTACTCTACTGTACTGAACTCTACTCTACTGTACTGAACTCTACTCTACTGTACTGAACTCTACTGTACTGATATCTACTCTACTCCACTGAACTCTACTGTACTGAACTATCCTCTACTCTACTGATCTGAACTCTACTGTATTGTACTGAACTATACTCTACTCTACTCTACTGAACTCTACTGTACTGAATTCTACTCTACTGTACTGAACTCTACTCTACTCTACTGTACTCTACTCTACTGTACTGAACTGAACTCTACTCTACTGAACTATACTACTACTGAACTCTACTACTGAACTCTACTGTACTGAACTCTACTCTACTCTACTCTACTGTACTGTACTGAACTCTACTGTACTGAACTCTACTGTACTGTACTGTACTGAACTCTACTCTACTCTACTGTACTGAACTCTACTCTACTGAACTCTACTGTACTGAACTCTACTGAACTGAACTATACTGTACTGAACTCTACTCTACTCTACTCTACTGTACTGAACTCTACTATACTGAACTCTACTCTACTGTACTGAACTCTACTGAACTGAACTCTACTCTACTGTACTGAACTCTACTGTACTGAACTGAACTCTACTGTACTGAACTCTACTCTACTGTACTGAACTCTACTCTACTGTACTGAACTGAACTCTATTCTACTGTACTGAACTATATTCTACTGTACTGAACTCTACTCTACTGTACTGAACTGAACTCTATTCTACTGTACTGAACTCTACTCTACTGTACTGAACTCTAGTCTACTGTACTGAACTGAACTCTATTCTATTCTACTGTACTGAACTCTATTCTACTGTACTGAACTCTACTCTACTGTACTGAACTCTATTCTACTGTACTGAACTCTACTCTACTGTACTGAACTCTAGTCTACTGTACTGAACTGAATGCTATTCTTCTGTTCTGTACTTTGGAACGTAGACGTCTCTGATTGGTTCAGATTTGGTCTTTGTCGGACCAACCAAATTTCTTCTTGTTTGAGGGCAGAGCTCATTAGTTTGGTTTCCCTTGGTTTCTCAAATGATTGCCTCGCCTGGTTCACCAACTACTTCTCTGATAGAGTTCAGTATGTCAAATCGGAGGGTCTGCTGTCCGGACCTCTGGCAGTCTCTATGGGGGTGCCACAGGGTTCAATTCTTGGACCTACTCTCTTCTCTGTATACATCAATGAGGTCGCTCTTGCTGCTGGTGAGTCTCTGATCCACCTCTACGCAGACGACACCATTCTGTATACTTCCGGCCCTTCTTTGGACACTGTGTTAACAACCCTCCAGGCAAGCTTCAATGCCATACAACTCTCCTTCCGTGGCCTCCAATTGCTCTTAAATACAAGTAAAACTAAATGCATGTTCTTCAACCGATCGCTACCTGCACCTACCCGCCTGTCCAACATCACTACTCTGGACGGCTCTGACTTAGAATATGTGGACAGCTACAAATACCTAGGTGTCTGGTTAGACTGTAAACTCTCCTTCCAGACCCATATCAAACATCTCCAATCCAAAGTTAAATCTAGAATTGGCTTCCTATTTCGCAACAAAGCATCCTTCACTCATGCTGCCAAACATACCCTTGTAAAACTGACCATCCTACCAATCCTCGACTTTGGCGATGTCATTTACAAAATAGCCTCCAATACCCTACTCAACAAATTGGATGCAGTCTATCACAGTGCAATCCGTTTTGTCACCAAAGCCCCATATACTACCCACCATTGCGACCTGTACGCTCTCGTTGGCTGGCCCTCGCTTCATACTCGTCGCCAAACCCACTGGCTCCATGTCATCTACAAGACCCTGCTAGGTAAAGTCCCCCTTATCTCAGCTCGCTGGTCACCATAGCATCTCCCACCTGTAGCACACGCTCCAGCAGGTATATCTCTCTAGTCACCCCCAAAACCAATTCTTTCTTTGGCCGCCTCTCCTTCCAGTTCTCTGCTGCCAATGACTGGAACGAACTACAAAAATCTCTGAAACTGGAAACACTTATCTCCTTCACTAGCTTTAAGCACCAACTGTCAGAGCAGCTCACAGATTACTGCACCTGTACATAGCCCACCTATAATTTAGCCCAAACAACTACCTCTTTCCCAACTGTATTTTATTTATTTATTTATTTTGCTCCTTTGCACATTCTTCCATTGCAAAACTACCATTCCAGTGTTTTACTTGCTATATTGTATTTACTTTGCCACCATGGCCTTTTTTGCCTTTACCTCCCTTCTCACCTCATTTGCTCACATTGTATATAGACTTGTTTATACTGTATTATTGACTGTATGTTTGTTTTACTCCATGTGTAACTCTGTTGTTGTATGTGTCGAACTGCTTTGCTTTATCTTGGCCAGGTCGCAATTGTAAATGAGAACTTGTTCTCAACTTGCCTACCTGGTTAAATAAAGGTGTTCTCAACTGGCCTACCTTGTTAAATAAAGGTGTTCTCAACTTTCCTACCTGGTTAAATAAAGGTGTTCTCAACTGGCCTACCTGGTTAAATAAAGGTGAAATAAAAAAATTAATAAAAATTAAAATAACAGCCAGTGTGTAGAATAACATGTTGCGTATTCAGACCCCAGTCTACCTATTCAGGATCCGTCACCGTGAACAGAATGACAATCATGTCCATGATAATGTAGTTCTGTGTAGTACAGATCAGGGAACAGAATGACAATCATGTCCATGATAATGCAGTTCTGTGTAGTACAGATCAGGGACCAGAGTGACAATCATGTCCATGATAATGCAGTTCTGTGTAGTACAGATCAGGGACCCGTGATGAAATTCCATTTCCGCAATCACTTCACTGACTGTCAAAATAAAACATGTCAAAGTCAATAGCTGACACTTTCTGCCGACACAGTTGAATCTTAATTTGGAGCAGATATTTAAGAGAATTTCTGGGGAAATGTGGACACGTAAAAAACGAAGAGAGATTTTTACCAAAACTCTGTTACCGAACTTAGCATCTGCACCGTTCTCTCAGTAAATGTGTATAGGTAACATTTCCAGTGTGAATTGTTAAAAGTAGCCCTTGTGCATAGAGTTGTTAAACTGTGAAATCAATGGTTTTCGTTTGGCATCCATTTTAAAGTGGATGTTTCCCATACCGTCCAAACATTATACTGGGAACTCTTACTTCCTGTCTGTACGATTCATTTTGTCTTCTCAAATAATTCTGACTCCTGACAGTATGTACATAGCTATATTGTTTGCCTGTTTGTTTGTACAACATTTTAATTAGTTTTGTTTGTATTGTCAAGGACAATATTTGTACCGTGATTCTCCATTCATATGTGTATTGTATATAAAATATATATATTTTTTAAATAAATAGCGTTCTGAATGTGAATATGAAGCCATTCCAACAATGCTCACTTGTCGAGACAGTCTCCCACACACGATAAATAATCAATTGTCAACATAGAAGACCAACATCCCAGTTGCTCCTCAACACTGGAGTGTCACAAAGGCTGGTGAGTGTCACAAAGGCTGGTGAGTGTCACAAAGGCTGGTGAGTGTCACAAAGGCTGGTCACAGAGGCTGGTGAGTGTCACAAAGGCTGGTGAGTGTCACAGAGGCTGGTGAGTGTCACAGAGGCTGGTGAGTATCACAGAGGCTGGTGAGTGTCTGGTGAGAGGCTGGTGAGTGTCACAAGGCTGGTGAGTGTCACAGAGGCTGGTGAGTGTCACTGGTGAGTGTCACAAAGGCTGGTGAGTGTCACAAAGGCCGGTGAGTGTCACAGGCCGGTGAGTGGTCACAGAGGTCACAAGGCTGGTGAGTGTCACAGAGGCTGGTGAGTGTCACAGAGGGTGAGTGTCACAGAGGCTGGTGAGTGTCACAGAGGCTGGTGAGTGTCACAAGGCTGGTGAGTGTCACTGAGGCTGGTGAGTGTCACAGAGGCTGGTGAGTGTCACAGAGGCTGGTGAGTGTCACAGAGGCTGGTGAGTGTCACAAAGGCTGGTGAGTGTCACAAAGGCTGGTGAGTGTGAGGCTGGTGAGTGTCACAAAGGCTGGTGAGGCACAGAGGCTGGTGAGTGTCACAGAGGCTGGTGAGTGTCATTGGGAGAGGCTGGTGAGTGTCACAGAGGCTGGTGAGTGTCACAAAGGCTGGTGAGTGTCAAAAATGGGCTGGTGAGTGTCACAGAGGCTGGTGAGTGTCACAGAGGCTGGTGAGTGTCACAGAGGCTGTGTCACAGACAGGCTGGTGAGTGTCACAGAGGCTGGTGAGTGTCACAGAGGCTGGTGAGTGTCACAGAGGCTGGTGAGTGTCACAGAGGCTGGTGAGTGTCACAAAGGCTGGTGAGTGTCACAGAGGCTGGTGAGTGTCACAAAGGCTGGTGAGTGTCACAAGGCTGGTGAGTGTCACAAAGGCTGGTGAGTGTCACAAAGGCTGGTGAGTGTCACAGAGGCTGGTGAGTGTCACAAAGGCTGGCGAGTGTCACAGAGGCTGGTGAGTGTCACAAAGGCTGGCGAGTGTCACAAAGGCAGGTGAGTGTCACAAAGGCTGGTGAGTGAAGCACAGAGGAAAACAGACACAGATCAATTCTGAGGAGAACAAACATTGGGAGGAGAATATATATATTTTTTCAATGTTCCACTTTTTACTGGAAAACATAAAAATGGGCTTGCCTTCGTTTGTTTGATCTCTCGGTAATAGACTGTAACAATGCCAGGCCCAGAAAGTGGGTTAGAAAACAGTACTGTATCACAGACAGACATGCTGGAGAGAGGAGCAGCTTTGATATTCAGTACTGGGGAGAAGAACAGCTTTGATATTCAGTACTGTAACAGACATGCTGGAGAGAAGAGCAGCTTTGATATTCAGTACTGGAGAGAAGAGCAGCTTTGATATTCAGTACTGTAACAGACAGCTGGAGAGAAGAGCAGCTTTGATATTCAGTACTGTAACAGACAGCTGGAGAGAAGAGCAGCTTTGACACCAACAGTACTGGGGAGAAGAACAGCTTTGACACCAACAGTACTGGAGAGAAGAACAGCTTTGATACTCAATACTGGAGAGAAGAGCAGCTTTGATACCAACAGTACTGATACCAACAGTACTGGAGAGAAGAGCAGCTTTGATACCATCAGTACTGGGGAGAAGAGCAGCTTTGATACAGTACAACAGTACTGGGGAGAAGAGCAGCTTTGATACCAACAGTACTGGAGAGAAGAGCAGCTTTGATACTCAGTACTGGGGAGAAGAGCAGCTTTGATACTCAGTACTGAAGAGCAGCTTTGATACTCAGGAGAAGAGCAGCTTTGATACTCAGTACTGGGGAGAAGAGCAGCTTTGATACTCAGTACTGGGAGAAGAGCAGCTTTGATACTCAGTACTGGGGAGAAGAGCAGCTTTGATACTCAGTACTGGGGAGAAGAGCAGCTTTGATACTCAGTACTGGGGAGAAGAGCAGCTTTGATACTCAGTACTGGAGAGAAGAGCAGCTTTGATACTCAGTACTGGAGAGAAGAGCAGCTTTGATACTCAGTACTGGGGAGAAGAGCAGCTTTGATATTCAGTACTGTAACAGACAGCTGGGGAGAGGAGCAGCTTTGATATTCAGTACTGGAGAGAAGAACAGCTTTGATACTCACAGCTTTGACTCAATACTGGAGAGAAGAGCAGCTTTGATACCAACAGTACTGGAGAGAAGCAGCTTTGATACCAACAGTACTGGAGAGAAGAGCAGCTTTGATACCAACAGTACTGGAGAGAAGAGCAGCTTTGATACTCAGTACTGGAGAGAAGAGCAGCTTTGATACCAACAGTACTGGAGAGAAGAGCAGCTTTGATACCAACAGTACTGGAGAGAAGAGCAGCTTTGATACCTCAGTACTGGAGAGAAGAGCAGCTTTGATACTCAGTACTGGGGAGAAGAGCAGCTTTGATACTCAGTACTGGGGAGAAGAGCAGCTTTGATACTCAGTACTGGAGAGAAGAGCAGCTTTGATACCAACAGTACTGGAGAGAAGAGCAGCTTTGATACTCAGTACTGGAGAGAAGAGCAGCTTTGATACTCAGTACTGGAGAGAAGAGCAGCTTTGATACTCAGTACTGGAGAGAAGAGAGCTTTGAGAAGTAGCAGCTTTGATACCAACAGTACTGGAGAGAAGAGCAGCTTTGATACCAACAGTACTGGAGAGAAGAGCAGCTTTGAGCAGCTTTGATACTCAGTACTGGAGAGAAGAGCAGCTTTGATACTCAGTACTGGAGAGAAGAGCAGCTTTGATACACAGTACTGGAGAGAAGAGCAGCTTTGATACCAACAGTACTGGAGAGAAGAGCAGCTTTGATACTCAGTACTGGGGAGAAGAGCAGCTTTGATACTCAGTACTGGAGAGAAGAGCAGCTTTGATACTCAGTACTGGGGAGAAGAGCAGCTTTGATACTCAGTACTGGAGAGAAGAGCAGCTTTGATACCAACAGTACTGGAGAGAAGAGCAGCTTTGATACCAACAGTACTGGAGAGAAGAGCAGCTTTGATACTCAGTACTGGAGAGAAGAGCAGCTTTGATACCAACAGTACTGGAGAGAAGAGCAGCTTTGATACCAACAGTACTGGAGAGAAGAGCAGCTTTGATACTCAGTACTGGAGAGAAGAGCAGCTTTGATACCAACAGTACTGGAGAGAAGAGCAGCTTTGATACAGTACAGCAGCTTTGATACAACAGGGGAGAAGAGCAGCTTTGATATTCAGTACTGGAGAGAGGAGTAGCTTTGATATTCAGTACTGGGGAGAAGAACAGCTTTGATATTCAGTACTGTAACAGATAGCTGGGGAGAGGAGCAGCTTTGATATTCAGTACTGGAGAGAAGAACAGCTTTGATACTCAGTACTGGAGAGAAGAACAGCTTTGATACCAACAGTACTGGAGAGAAGAGCAGCTTTGATACTCAGTACTGGAGAGAAGAGCAGCTTTGATACCAACAGTACTGGAGAGAAGGGCAGCTTTGATACCAACAGTACTGGAGAGAAGGGCAGCTTTGATACTCAGTACTGGAGAGAAGAACAGCTTTGAGCTGTAGAGATGGGAGAGGGATATTATCGGTCAAAACAGAGAGTGGTCCAGCAATGGATGGTCCATTGAGGAGCCAGACACAGCAGAGAGAAAACCTGTTTTGCCGGATGAGGCTGTGTGTGTGTGTGTGTGTGTGTGTGTGTGTGTGTGTGTGTATGTGTGTGTGTGTGTGTGTGTGTGTGTGTGTGTTCAGGCTTTGTCCAGATGTCTAATTACTGTGTGAGCGCAGCAGGAGGATGTGTTAAACGGTATTTCCTCTCCAACTATCTGTTCTCTCTATAATGAGGAGATAAATAGACCAATCAGCTGAAGCCAGGACATATACAGTACACTGTGTCCCAAATGTCACCCTACTGTATTCCCTACTACCCTATGGTCCGTGTTCTAAAGAAGTGCACTACAAAAGGGGAAAGGGTGCCATTTGGGACTCGGGCAGGATATATAGGACCCCAGGGTGTTAATCTGCCAGTGTAGATGGCTGTTGGTGCTTGTGTGTGTATCCTATCCTGTCAGACTGTGTAACCCTGGCCCTATAAACCCTCTAAGGACAATGTGCTGAGTCTCAACAGAACAGAGCAGTGCAGGAGTGTTTCAGTGTCCTAGACAGAGGGAGGAAGATACGGGGGGGGATGGCTCAAATTCAAGTTGAATGGACAGAGCTGAGTTTTAAAGGGGACATAATGTGATCCTGTACCCCAACACACATCAATCAGATGGTCAGTTTAAGCAACAGGGATAACAGTACCCAATACAGTGTTCACCTGTACCCCAACACACATCAATCAGATAGTCGGTTTAAGCAACAGGGCTAACAGTAGCCAATACAGTGTTCACCTGTACCCCAACACACATCAATCAGATGGTCGGTTTAAGCAACAGGGATAACAGTACCCAATACAGTGTTCACCTGTACCCTTTGGATACAATTACAATAAATTAATTTATCAAAAGTTCCAGCACAGTCGTTTTTATCTCAATATCCAATAATTTATGGGTAACAATTAACTGTGATTGTTTTCAACAAAAATAGCTTCTTAGCAAAGAGCAATTTCTCAAGCAAGAAATTAGCTAAGACTGTCTGGGAGTGGTCTGAGTTGGGGAGGGGAAAACTGAAAACGAGCTGTTATTGGCGGAGAGGTTTGGAACACTCTTTCTCATTGGTCTAAATAGGTTGTCAATCTTAGTGAGTGGACTATTGTGATTCAAATAAGTCTAATTGAAAATGAATGAATGGGTGTATTTGGAAAGCAAACATCACCTGTCTGAACCACAGGGGTGGTGCTTTATCATCAAAACAACTACTGACTGTTAGAACGCACACAGAGGGTTTAATGTGTTACGGTCTGCATCTCACTAATGGTAGATTTATGCAGAAACATGGGGCTGGGTTTTTCCATTACCTATAATGACTGTGCCAGATGTGAGTCTCTGATCTCTGTCAAGCCTTCATTAACCTGTGGATACGGCAGCAGTCCTCTTTGTTACTGATATACATAAAAACCCTTCTGATCTCTATCAGCCTTTCTCCTCTGCTAGACAAACTAATGGACTGTGTGGGTGTGTATTTGTGTGTTTATATGTGTGTGTGTGTGTGTGTGTGTGTGTGTGTGTGTGTGTGTGTGTGTGTGTGTGTGTGTGTGTTTGTGTGTGTGTGTGTGTGTGTGTGTGTGTGTGTGTGTGTGTGTGTGTGTGTGTGTGTGTGTGTGTGTGTGTGTGTGTTTGTGTGTGTGTGTGTGTGTGTGTGTGTGTGTGTGTGTGTGTGTTTGTGTGTGTGTGTGTGTGTGTGTGTGTGTGTGTGTGTGTGTGTGTGTGTGTGTGTGTGTGTGTGTGTGTGTGTGTGTGTGTGTGTGTGTGTGTGTGTGTGTGTGTGTGTGTGTGTGTGTGTGTGTGTGTGTGTGTGAGAGAGAGAGAGACAGAGAGAAAGAGACTTTGATGTAAAACCCAGAGTATCATTCAGGCACCTGTCTGAGAGGACTCAGGGACAACAGAGTAGAACACAAACACTCAGCCCTCATCCTATTGTCATCAAGGAGCCTGGTATAACTGAAGCCCTACTCCGCTGTGGTGACGAAGGGCCAGGAGTGTTTTACCACGTGACCTGAACAGAAAAACATCTCCGCAGTTACAGAGTATAATTAAGAAGCCATGGTTTCAAGTAAGGAACAACTCAGGGCCCTAAAGATGGCATGAGTTTAGTCAGTAGTGTTTTGTACCTGATGGTACGAAAAGTGTAGTGTATTGAATTACCTAGCGTAGCATAGCATTACATAGCCTAGTGTATTGTATAGTAATGTAGCCTAGTGTAGCATAGCCTAGCCTAGCATAGCATAGTATCTTATACCTGATCGCTGATCTCATGCACCACCACCATAATGAGCTCCATCTGGTAAGAGAAATGTAGCGTAGCCTAGCCTAGCATAGCATAGTGTATTGTACCTGATGGCAGATTTCATGAACCACCACCATGGTTAGCTCCATCTGGTAGGAGAAGTGTAGCATAGCCTAGCATAGCCTAGCCTAGCATAGTGTATTATACCTGATGGCAGATCTCATGAACCACCACCATGGTTAGCTCCATCTGGTAGGAGAAGGATGAGACCTCTGGGTCCAGTAGGATCTTCTGCTCTACAAAACACACTCAGACCCCAGTTCTCCATGGCAGCGTAGGGGTGCTTGGGCACAGCCAGCAGGTCTGGTGAAAACACAGAGAGGTTAAAGGTTAGAGATTAAAGGTTAGAGAGAAGGGTACAGCATCCGAGACGGAAAAAAACAAAACGCAAACAACCTTGAATTCACGTCCACCTGTTGACACCATAGAAGTCAAAACAACTAAAAAGGACCAAGGCACTCGTCATGTGCTGGACTAGTAACCGGAAGGTTGCAAGTTCAAACCCCTGAGCTGACAAGGTACAAATCTGTCGTTCTGCCCCTGAACAGGCAGTTAACCCACTGTTCCTAGGGCCGTCATTGAAAATAAGAATTTGTTTTTAACTGACTTGCCTGGTTAAATAAAGATAAAACAAAAAAAATGTAATTCGTTTAAAATGCCTTTATGTAAGTTATGTAAGATCGGCTCCCCGAGAGGCGTCACTACAGACCCTGGTTCAATTCCAGGCTGAATCACATCCGGCCGTGTTTGGGAGTCCCATTGGGCGGCTCACAATTGGCCCAACGTCGTCTGGGTTTGGCCGGTGGGCCGTCATTGTAAAGAAGAATTGGTTCTTAACCTACTCAATAGAACAACAAGTTTGAAACTCGTGACGTGTTTTAGTCAGCATGTCCTTCGTCAAGGGAGAAACCAAGATACAACAACCCAACGCTGTCTTCTACTAAAACAGACCACGCTCCACTCAACCCTGGTTGAAGAGGACGTGGGTTACAACATAGTTAGTCGTCATTGGACAACAGCTAGTAAACAATTATATACATTCAACAGTGGAATAGATATGTTTATGCATATTCATAAATGAATTAGAACAACTGGAATAGATATGTTTATGCATATTCATAAATGAATTAGAACAACTGGAATAGATATGTTTATGATTAATTAGAACAACTGGAATAGATATGTTTAT
>NW_024609793.1:82500-87500 GCF_018296145.1 Oncorhynchus tshawytscha
GATACAGTAGGACCACTTCTATCAGGATACAGTAGGATCACTTCTAACAGGATACAGTAGGATCACTTCTAACAGGATACAGTAGGAACACTTCTAACAGGGTACAG
This sequence comes from Oncorhynchus tshawytscha, assembly GCF_018296145.1. Lineage (NCBI taxonomy): Eukaryota > Metazoa > Chordata > Actinopteri > Salmoniformes > Salmonidae > Oncorhynchus > Oncorhynchus tshawytscha. The sequence goes on from NW_024609793.1 coordinate 82,608, forward strand.
TAGGATCACTTCTTACAGGATACAGTAGGATCACTTCTAACAGGATACAGTAGGATCACTTCTAACAGGATACAGTAGGATCACTTCTAACAGGATACAGTAGGATCACTTCTAACAGGATACAGTAGGACAGTAGGAACACTTCTAACAGGGATACAGTAGGAACACTTCTAACAGGATACAGTAGGAACACTTCTAACAGGATACAGTAGGAACACTTCTAACAGGATACAGTAGGAACACTTCTAACAGGATACAGTAGGAACACTTCTAACAGGATACAGTAGGAACACTTCTAACAGGATACAGTAGGAACACTTCTAACAGGATACAGTAGGACCACTTCTAACAGGATACAGTTCACTTCTAACAGGATACAGTAGGAACACTTCTAACAGGATACAGTAGGATCACTTCTAACAGGATACAGTAGGAACACTTCTAACAGGATACAGTAGGAACACTTCTAACAGGATACAGTAGGAACACTTCTAACAGGATACAGTAGGATCACTTCTAACAGGATACAGTAGGAACACTTCTAACAGGATACAGTAGGACACTTCTAACAGGATACAGTAGGATACACTTCTAACAGGATACAGTAGGATCACTTCTAACAGGATACAGTAGGATCACTTCTAACAGGATACAGTAGGAACACTTCTAACAGGATACAGTAGGAACACTTCTAACAGGATACAGTAGGATCACTTCTAACAGGATACAGTAGTAACACTTCTAACAGGATACAGTAGGAACACTTCTAACAGGATACAGTAGGAACACTTCTAACAGGGTACAGTAGGAACACTTCTAACAGGATACAGTAGGAACACTTCTAACAGGATACAGTAGGAACACTTCTAACAGGATACAGTAGGAACACTTCTAACAGGATACAGTAGGAACACTTCTAACAGGATACAGTAGGACCACTTCTAACAGGGTACAGTAGGAACACTTCTAACAGGATACAGTAGGAACACTTCTAACAGGATACAGTAGGAACACTTCTTACAGGATACAGTAGTAACACTTCTTACAGGATACAGTAGTAACACTTCTAACAGGGTACAGTAGGAACACTTCTTACAGGATACAGTAGGAACACTTCTAACAGGATACAGTAGGAACACTTCTAACAGGATACAGTAGGAACACTTCTAACAGGATACAGTAGGAACACTTCTAACAGGATACAGTAGGAACACTTCTAACAGGATACAGTAGGAACACTTCTAACAGGATACAGTAGGAACACTTCTAACAGGATACAGTAGGAACACTTCTAACAGGATACAGTAGGAACACTTCTAACAGGATACAGTAGGAACACTTCTAACAGGATACAGTAGTAACACTTCTATCAGGATACAGTAGGAACACTTCTAACAGGATACAGTAGGAACACTTCTAACAGGATACAGTAGGAACACTTCTAACAGGATACAGTAGGAACACTTCTAACAGAACACTTCTAACAGGATACAGTAGGAACACTTCTAACAGGATACAGTAGGAACACTTCTAACAGGATACATACACTTCTAACAGGATACAGTAGGAACACTTCTAACAGGATACAGTAGGAACACTTCTAACAGGATACAGTAGGAACACTTCTAACAGGATACAGTAGGAACACTTCTTACAGGATACAGTAGGAACACTTCTAACAGGATACAGTAGGAACACTTCTAACAGGATACAGTAGGAACACTTCTAACAGGATACAGTAGGAACACTTCTAACAGGATACAGTAGGAACACTTCTAACAGGATACAGTAGGAACACTTCTAACAGGATACAGTAGGAACACTTCTAACAGGATACAGTAGGAACACTTCTAACAGGATACAGTAGGAACACTTCTTACAGGATACAGTAGGAACACTTCTAACAGGATACAGTAGGAACACTTCTTACAGGATACAGTAGGAACACTTCTTACAGGATACAGTAGGAACACTTCTAACAGGGTACAGTAGGAACACTTCTAACAGGGTACAGTAGGAACACTTCTTACAGGATACAGTAGGAACACTTCTAACAGGATACAGTAGGAACACTTCTAACAGGATACAGTAGGAACACTTCTAACAGGATACAGTAGGAACACTTCTAACAGGATACAGTAGGAACACTTCTAACAGGATACAGTAGGAACACTTCTTACAGGGTACAGTAGGAACACTTCTTACAGGATACAGTAGGAACACTTCTTACAGGATACAGTAGTAACACTTCTAACAGGGTACAGTAGGAACACTTCTAACAGGATACAGTAGGAACACTTCTAACAGGATACAGTAGGAACACTTCTAACAGGATACTGTAGGAACACTTCTAACAGGGTACAGTAGGAACACTTCTAACAGGATACAGTAGAACCACTTCTAACAGGATACAGTAGTAACACTTCTAACAGGGTACAGTAGGAACTCTTCTAACAGGATACAGTAGAACCACTTCTAACAGGATACAGTAGGACCACTTCTAACAGGATACAGTAGGACCACTTCTAACATGATACAGTAGGACCACTTCTAACAGGGTACAGTAGGAACACTTCTATCAGGATACAGTAGGAACACTTCTAACAGGATACAGTAGGACCACTTCCAACAGGATACAGTAGGAACACTTCTAATAGGATACAGTAGGAATATGTTACACTTCTAACAGGATACAGTAGGAACACATCTAACAGGATACAGTAGGACCACTTCTAACAGGATGCAGTAGGAACACTTCTATCAGGATACAGTAGGAACACTTCTAACAGGATACAGTAGGAATATGTTACACTTCTAACAGGATACAGTAGGATTATGTTACACTTCTAACAGGATACAGTAGGAACACTTCTAACAGGATACAGTAGGACCACTTCTAACAGGATACAGTAGGAACACTTCTAACAGGATACAGTAGGGACACTTCTAACAGGATACAGTAGGACCACTTCTAACAGGATACAGTAGGAACACTTCCAACAGGATACAGTAGGACCACTTCTATCAGGATACAGTAGGAACACTTCTATCAGGATACAGTAGGAACACTTCTAACAGGATACATTAGGAACACTTCTAACAGGATACAGTAGGAACACTTCTTACAGGATACAGTAGGAACACTTCTAATAGGATACAGTAGGAATATGTTACACTTCTAACAGGATACAGTAGGAACACATCTAACAGGATACAGTAGGACCACTTCTAACAGGATACAGTAGGAACACTTCTATCAGGATACAGTAGGAACACTTCTATCAGGATACAGTAGGAACACTTCTAACAGGATACATTAGGAACACTTCTAACAGGATACAGTAGGAACACTTCTTACAGGATACAGTAGGGACACTTCTAACAGGATACAGTAGGAACACTTCTAACAGGATACAGTAGGAACACTTCTTACAGGATACAGTAGGGACACTTCTAACAGGATACAGTAGGACCACTTCTAACAGGATACAGTAGGAACACTTCTAACAGGATACAGTAGGAACACTTCTATCAGGATACAGTAGGAACACTTCTAAAAGGATACAGTAGGAATATGTTACACTTCTAACAGGATACAGTAGGATTATGTTACACTTCTAACAGGATACAGTAGGAACACTTCTAACAGGATACAGTAGGAATATGTTACACTTCTAACAGGATACAGTAGGACACTTCTAACAGGATACAGTAGGAACACTTCTATCAGGATACAGTAGGAATATGTTACACTTCTAACAGGATACAGTAGGAATATGTTACACTTCTAACAGGATACAGTAGGAACACTTCTAACAGGATACAGTAGGAATATGTTACACTTCTATCAGGATACAGTAGGAACACTTCTAACAGGATACAGTAGGAACACTTCTATCAGGATACAGTAGGAATATGCTACAGGCACTGAGATGTGGACATCCCTGTTTGTCTATTATATCAAACTCCTTCTCACTCCTACACACAGTCACACAAATGATTCACTGTCTATTATATCAAACTCCGTCTCACTCCTACACACAGTCACACAAATTATTCACTTAGTCTTCATCAAGATGGCCTCTGAGAAGTCTTCGGAGGGAACAGAGTGGTGAAGGGGGGATGTGGTGGCTGGAGGCAGAGGAAAGGGGGAAGCAAAGGAGGAATGGAAGAGGAGAGGAGGGATGGGTTAGGAGAGAGGAGACGAGGGATGGGAAAAGAGAGGAGGGATGGGATAGGAGGGATGGGAGATGAGAGGAGGGATGGGTTAGGAGAGAGGAGACGAGGGATGGGAGAAGAGAGGAGGGATGGGATAGGAGAGAGGAGACGAGGGATGGGAGAAGAGGGATTTGAGAGGTGAGGAGGAATGGATGGGAGAGAAGAGATGGGATAGGAGGGATGAGAGAGGAGAGGGGGGATGAGAGAGGAGGGATGAGAGAGGAGGGACGAGAGAGGAGGGATGAGAGAGGTGAGGAGGAATGGATGGGAGAGAAGAGATGGGATAGGAGGGATGAGAGAGAGGAGGGAGGGATGAGAGGAGAGGAGGGATGAGAGGGAGGAGGGATGAGAGAGGAGGGATGAGAGAGGAGAGGAGGAGTTTGGAGAGGAGGGATGAGACAGGAGAGGAGGGATGAGAGAGGAGAGGAGGGATGAGAGAGGAGGGATGAGAGAGGAGAGGAGGAGTTTGGAGAGGAGGGATGAGACAGGAGAGGAGGGATGAGAGAGGAGGGATGAGCGAGGAGAGGAGGAGTTTGGAGAGGAGGGATGAGACAGCAGAGGATGGATGAGAGAGGAGAGGAGGAGTTTGGAGAGGAGGGATGAGACAGGAGAGGATGGATGAGAGAGGAGGGATGAGAGAGGAGAGGAGGAGTTTGGAGAGGAGGGATGAGACAG
>NW_024609793.1:100000-110000 GCF_018296145.1 Oncorhynchus tshawytscha
CTCTGTGTATTCACACTGTGTCTCTCTGCGTATTCAGACTGTGTGTCTGTGTATTCAGACTGTGTGTCTCCACGTATTGAGACTGTGTGTCTCTGTGTATTCAGACTGTGTGTCTCTGTGTATTCAGACTGTGTGTCTCTGTGTATTCAGACTGTGTCTCTGTGTATTCAGACTGTGTTCTCTGTGTATTCAGACTGTGTCTCTGTGTATTCAGACTGTGTCTCTGTGTATTCAGACTGTGTGTCTCTGTGTATTCAGACTGTGTCTCTGTGTATTCAGACTGTGTCTCTGTGTATTCAGACTGTGTGTCTCTGTGTATTCAGACTGTGTCTCTGTGTATTCAGACTGTGTCTCTGTGTATTCAGACTGTGTCTCTGTGTATTCAGACTGTGTCTCTGTGTATTCAGACTGTGTCTCTGTGTATTCAGACTGTGTCTCTGTGTATTCAGACTGTGTGTCTCTGTGTATTCAGACTGTGTGTCTCTGTGTATTCAGAATGTCTGTCTCTGTGTATTCAGAATGTGTCTCTGTGTATTCAGACTGTGTGTCTCTGTGTATTCAGACTGTGTCTCTGTGTATTCAGACTGTGTGTCTCTGTGTATTCAGACTGTGTGTCTCTGTGTATTCAGACTGTGTCTCTGTGTATTCAGACTGTGTCTCTGTGTATTCAGACTGTGTCTCTGTGTATTCAGACTGTGTCTCTGTGTATTCAGACTGTGTCTCTGTGTATTCAGACTGTGTCTCTGTGTATTCAGACTGTGTGTCTCTGTGTATTCAGACTGTGTCTCTGTGTATTCAGACTGTGTCTCTGTGTATTCAGACTGTGTCTCTGTGTATTCAGACTGTGTCTCTGTGTATTCAGACTGTGTGTCTCTGTGTATTCAGACTGTGTCTCTGTGTATTCAGACTGTGTCTCTGTGTATTCAGACTGTGTCTCTGTGTATTCAGACTGTGTGTCTCTGTGTATTCAGACTGTGTCTCTGTGTATTCAGACTGTGTCTCTGTGTATTCAGACTGTGTGTCTCTGTGTATTCAGACTGTATCTCTGTGTATTCAGACTGTTTCTCTGTGTATTCAGACTGTTTCTCTGTGTATTCAAACTGTGTCTCTGTGTATTCAGAATGTGTGTCTCTGTGTATTCAGACTGTGTCTCTGTGTATTCAGACTGTGTGTCTCCACATATTGAGACTGTGTGTCTCTGTGTATTCAGACTGTGTGTCTCTGTGTATTCAGACTGTGTGTCTCTGTGTATTCACACTGTGTCTCTGTGTATTTAGAATGTGTGTCTCTGTGTATTCAGACTGTGTCTCTGTGTATTCAGACTGTGTCTCTGTGTATTCAGACTGTGTCTTTGTGTATTCAGACTGTGTGTCTCTGTGTCTCTCTGTATATTTAACATCACATTGCCTTTTTTACTCCTCAAGGAACCAGCAACTGTAGCGAGACACATTCCTCCTGTATCACCTCTGGGACAGAAAGGTCTTTTCAGTCATGGGGATGATGACAATGTATTCATGTCTCTTTACACCTGACGTCTCCTCATAACTCTCCACTGGCCTGTATTTTAAAAGGGCGGACCTGGTACCCATTATACCTCTGATAAGACAATAATTGGTAGGTTCAACCCAGCAATTTGCCCTGGGCCTGTGCCAGGATCCAGTGGTGAGTTACAGTGCCGTATTTCTCCTGGAGAAACAGGGGAGAAGTCTATTGGTAGCTATTCTATAGCCAGGTGGAGCTAATTTCCCAGTCCCAGCCACACAGGTATAATGGAGAGGCCTTTAGGAAGTCTTTAGCTAGTCGCCAATAAAACTGAGAAGTGGTCAGATTCAGCCCAGGCTGCCTTCTATTGGACGGTCACAGGACGTGTCCCAAACGGAACCCTATTCCCTTTGTAGTGCACTACTTTTGACCAGAGGCCATAAGGCTCTAGTTAAATCTAGTGCACTACTTTAGCCATAAGGCTCTAGTTAAATCTAGTGCACTATGTAGGGAATAGGGTTCCATTTGGGAAACAGCGATGGAGGAAAAAGAAAGAGGCTAAGTGCCATTTTTCCCCGGGTTAGGGTAGGAGACTTTGTAGAGCGTGACATAACCAGAGAATATTATTACTGGTCGTATCAGGAGGATGCTGTACACAAAGCCACCAGACACTGCAATAACTCCTCGTCTTCATTTCCCCTTCATCAGGAAGTAGAAGGCTGGAGGGGATAGGCTATGTGGTAGTGGATTTGCATTATTTTGTCCCATTGTCCCACCTGTGATATGCGCAGTCTGTAATACTTGCAAATGTAATCTATCTGAATATGTTAAACCACTTATCTCAGAGTCTCTTCTGAGATCGTTACAAATCATTTTTGGGGGGGTGGGGGGCATTTACAAACCAGAGAGAGTGGAGGAGGTAGAGTAGGGATAACAAAGTTTCTCTTTTCCAGGTAAATATTCTCCAGGGTCATCTCTCATCTCGATGTGTGCTCATTCATCTTTGGGAACAATTCCCAAAGTCAAGTCATCCATGCAGTCCTCCGCTATCTAAGAATAACGTACAGGAAGTCAAGCCATCCATGACGCTGATAGCACCACTGCTACCTCTCCTTGAAGTCCTACTGAAAGTTCTCTAGACATACAATGAACGCTTCAGACTGGAACAAGAAAGCGGTGAGGAGAATCAAGGTAGTTTATTAAAGGCCTGATAGAATGATTCTCAACCATTAAACACAACAGAGATTCATTGACTTTCCACTGCGACTCCATCCTGCATGGAGGGGGGACATTACAATGCACTGACTGTATCCTCCCTGAATATGCACTGTGATTGGAGGTAGATTTACTCCACAGTAGAGTGGAGTAATGACTAGCTCTGCCCCTCTCATTATAGAGTTTCTGATCTGATAGAAAACACAACGGTTTTCACAAAAAAAATAAAAAATAAAAAACTCATATTAATATAAACCATTTTATTACTTTCCTAACTTTCCAGTGATAGAATCACACCGACGGTCTGAATGCAAATTGAATTCCTGTTAACTGCTAACAGTTTAGAGTCAATGAGAGAGAATGTGTTGTTTTAACCGAATATGGATATTTTGTCTGCTTTTAAACAGGGCGTTCAAGAGACAGGTTCTGAACATATTTCACAACACTGGTCGTATTAATAAGTAAGATTAGATGGAGTATCCTGTCGGCTTCGGGCTCTATTTCACAACTGTGGTGAATTAGTGATAGAGCCTTCCAGTCTTGTACCCGGTTTTACCTTAATATATTTCCTCAACATACTGCACTCTATCAATGGTTTTACCTCAATATCTTTCCTCAACATACTGTACACTATCAATGGTTTTACCTCAATATCTTTCCTCAACATACTGTACACTATCAATGGTTTTACCTCAATATCTTTCCTCAACATACTGTACACTACCAATGATTTTACCTCAATATATTTCCTCAACATACTGTACACTATCAATGGTTTTACCTCAATATATTTCCTTAACATACTGTACACTACCAATGATTTTACCTCAATATCTCTCCTCAACATACTGCACTCTACCAATGGTTTTACCTCAATACCTCTGCTCTCTATACACTATAATGGACTGCTGCTCAGCCACTTAACCCCTGATTGTATGCATATAACCACCACATCCATCACTGATGTCGTTATTGACATTGTTGTTGTACATACTGTATATTATTTTATTTATATTGACACTATCTATTTCTGATATTGCTTCTATGCAAGTAAACCATTTGGCTGTACAGTTTCCACCTTCTGTAGAGACCCATCCACTGAGCTAGATGTGGCTGGGGGTTATACCATTTCTTTCAGATGACCCATCAGTTTAGACAAAAGTGTTTGGGTAAGCGTCATCTAATATATATATATATATATATATATATATATTTAATTATCTGGACACTTTCTGTTTACCTGGAAGATATATATTTTACATATATATATATTTAATTATCTGGACACTTTCTGTTTAGAAGCTACTACATTTACCACGTTTAGTCTTAGTCTTTACTACACTACTCACTGTTTAGCACACGACCTGCTATGTGAATCCTTAAAGAGATGGGCGGTGCTAAGGCTTAAGAGGGTGTGAACGATGCTGAATGGGTGGGGCTAAGGCTTAAGAGGGTGTGAACGATGCTGAATGGGTGGGGCTAAAGGCTTAAGAGGGTGTGAACGATGCTGAATGGGTGGGGCTAAAGCTTAAGAGGGTGTGAACGATGCTGAATGGGTGGGGCTAAAGGCTTAAGAGGGTGTGAACGATGCTGAATGGGTGGGGCTAAAGGCTTAAGAGGGTGTGAACGATGCTGAATGGGTGGGGCTAAAGGCTTAAGAGGGTGTGAACGATGCTGAATGGGGTGGGGCTAAGGCTTAAGAGGGTGTGAACGATGCTGAATGGGTGGGGCTAAGGCTTAAGAGGGTGTGAACGATGCTGAATGGGTGGGGCTAATGCTTAAGAGGGTGTGAACGATGCTGAATGGGTGGGGCTAATGCTTAAGAGGTGAATGGGGGTGGAGACAAAGAAGATTTCTCCAGTAGGTGAACCAAAACGTTCACAGGGCATTTTCTCAAAAGTGGAGTTACAAGTTGATCAACTTTCAAAGCAGAATTACTGTCCCATTGTTCCTCAACTGCAGTGTATAATATACCATTTTCTATCTTTCATTCTCTACTTTTATACAATGTATAAAATAAAATAAAAAACACAATTTCAAATTTAGCTACATAAGACCGAATCAAGGCGGTCGGTCACAATTTGTCACATTTACTCAAATAGGCTACAAAATAAATCTTACGGTACCATGACAAAACAACCGTGCAACATGAAAGGAAATGAAGGTATATGACCCTCCATTGAAACGGAAAAGACAGACAAAATATTCCATAAGATGAGATGGAATCTTAGAAAATAAGAAAGTCCTTTCAAGTTGTGAAGTTGAAAAAGGAAAAAGCTTTCAAGACAGAAAATAGCCGGGGCAATTTGACTTTCAAAAGCTTTTGTCTCTCACATCCCTTACTGCTCGTCTTTACTGGAGAAAACAAGCTGTCTGCACTTCTGCGTCATGGAAAACTCCAGAAGTAAAACCCCGTCAAACCAGAGGCATAGAAAGATAAGCTTAAAACAAACAACCGCAACAACAAAAAATGAGCAAAATATAGATGTTTACTTTTGATTGGGAGTCATTGAAGAATTGGTTTAGCTCTACTGAAGAGATGAAGTGTCTCATAAATCTATGGATAGAGAGTATCTGCATTACACCTGTTCAACAGCCAAGGGACTTGTTATGTGCAGGGAAAACAACGATATCACCATGGGGTCCTTAACTCCAGACAGATAGAAACCTGCCTGAGACAAAAATACAAAAAAAAAAAACCACTACGAAGACATATTTCCATCAGGCATCTCTGAGGAGTCCCGTTAGAGTTGGTATTGACTAGTTAGATCAGGGAGATTTGGTTTATGGTAGGAGCGATATTGAATTTGAACATTCAAATCAGTTAAAAATTGAATTTTCAAACTGAATGTAATATTCATTCAATTCAGTTTCAAATCATGAAATACAAGTTCAATTTATGAATTCAACGATTCAATTTGTGCAATACAAATAAAAATAAAAATTTGACATTTAAATTCAATATCATAATACAAATGGAAAAAGTATAGAATTCAAATTAAATACAATTGTAGCGTTTGAACCATTTTGGCTATAAGCTATTATGACCTCATTCTCTGTAACATGGCCCTTCCTTCTAATGATGATCACAGTCTGAGCAGGACACGTTAATTAAAAGGAAGTGTCACAATAATGTGGCCTTCATAAGAATAGAGGTTGAAGAGCCTTGTCATAACCCTCCAATAATGTGGCCTTCATAAGAATAGAGGTTGAAGAGCCTTGTCATAACCCTCCAATAATGTGGCCTTCATAAGAATAGAGGTTGAAGAGCCTTGTCATAACCCTCCAATAATGTGGCCTTCATAAGAATAGAGGTTGAAGAGCCTTGTCATAACCCTCCAATAATGTGGCCTTCATAAGAATAGAGGTTGAAGAGCCTTGTCATAACCCTCCAATAATGTGGCTTGTCTTCAATAAGAATAGAGGTTGAAGAGCCTTGTCATAACCCTCCAATAATGTGGCCTTCATAAGAATAGAGGTTGAAGAGCCTTGTCATAACCCTCCAATAATGTGGCCTTCATAAGAATAGAGGTTGAAGAGCCTTGTCATAACCCATAAGAATAGAGGTTCCAATAATGTGGCCTTCATAAGAATAGAGGTTGAAGAGCCTTGTCAATTTGAAACCTTGTCTCTCCAATAATGTGGCCTTCATAAGAATAGAGGTTGAAGAGCCTTGTCATAACCCTCCTGAATAAGAACGGAAGGTTGGATCTGAATTTAACAATAATGTGGCCTTCATAAGAATTTCTTGTCATAACAATAATGGCCCATAAGAATAGAGGTTATGTAACCAATAATGTGCCTTCTTAGAGAATTTGCCTTTCATCCCTATGTAACCGTGTTCTTGTGCCTGATCTGGGTGGAACCAGGCCTACTGCAATGTGAATTTGAAAACTGGATCTGAACAATAAGGAACTGAATTTGAAAACTGGATCTGAATTTAGAGAACTGAATTTGAAAACTGGATCTGAATTTAGAGAACTGAATTTGAAAACTGGATCTGAATTTAGAGAACGGAATTTGAAAACTGGATCTGAATTTAGAGAACGGAATTTGAAAACTGGATCTGAATTTAGAGAACGGAATTTGAAAAAAAGAACTGAATTTGAAAACTGGATCTGAATTTAGAGAACTGAATTTGAAAACTGGATCTGAATTTAGAGAACGGAATTTGAAAACTGGATCTGAATTTAGAGAATTTGAAAACTGGATCTGAATTTAGAGAACTGAATTTGAAAACTGGATCTGAATTTAGAGAACGGAATTTGAAAACTGGATCTGAATTTAGAGAACTGAATTTGAAAACTGGATCTGAATTTAGAGAACGGAATTTGAAAACTGGATCTGAATTTAGAGAACTGAATTTGAAAACTGGATCTGAATTTAGAGAACGGAATTTGAAAACTGGATCTGAATTTAGAGAACTGAATTTGAAAACTGGATCTGAATTTAGAGAACGGAATTTGAAAACTGGATCTGAATTTAGAGAACGGAATTTGAAAACTGGATCTGAATTTAGAGAACGGAATTTGAAAACTGGATCTGAATTTAGAGAACGGAATTTGAAAACTGGATCTGAATTTAGAGAACTGAATTTGAAAACTGGATCTGAATTTAGAGAACTGAATTTGAAAACTGGATCTGAATTTAGAGAAGAGAAAAGAAGAAAACTGGATCTGAATTTAGAGAACGGAATTTGAAAACTGGATCTGAATTTAGAGAACTGAATTTGAAAACTGGATCTGAATTTAGAGAACTGAATTTGAAAACTGGATCTGAATTTAGAGAACGGAATTTGAAAACTGGATCTGAATTTAGAGAACTGAATTTGAAAACTGGATCTGAATTTAGAGAACTGAATTTGAAAACTGGATCTGAATTTAGAGAACTGAATTTGAAAACTGGATCTGAATGCATCTGAGAATTACAATACATGAAACTTTGATCAACTGGAAGTGAAAGTTTCTAGACTTGATACAGAGACAATGAATAAAATATCTACTATATCGAAACTAATATTGCATTTGAATATTCCATTCAAATGAAATTGGATTTTAAAACTGAATGCGACATGAATTAAATTCAGTTTCAATATCCTAATGCAAATTCAAAATGATGGAACACAAAATACCATTTCTGTTGGCACTGAAATTGCTTCATATTAGACTGACAGCATCTGAAATCTGCTTCTTCTGATTACAACAGGATGTGTTCCCACTTGTATTTATGTGATTCTGATGTTGGGGAAATCAGCCCAAAGCTACAGATGTAGGATCTTAATTTGAGCCATTTTGCTAAAGCAGGAAAAATAATCGTGCAGCGACAGGAAATGTGAATTATTATGTGGACTATTATTAAAGAAAAAGGTTGTGTACGTGGTTGATACACTACAAGTTTGCTGTGGAAAATTCTCAGCACAAAAAAAAACGTTTGAACAAATGAAGATCCTGCACCTGTACATGCTACTGTGGAAGGATGCTGTTAAGATCCTGATATTCTCTGTTCTTTGTTAGGGAAGTAGCAATTACACCTTACATGTTCACCATAGCAACAAGCTGTAAAACCAGGCTCCAATCCCCCCCTCACCCCCCTTTCCAGATATACTGTAAAAAGACATGTGTGAACTGTTTCACTCTGCACATTGGCCTACACATAATCCATTAGCACTCTGTGTGAAACGTGATACATACAGACGCCGCTGCCACCCGCCTGACACCTACTTTGAGCTAAATGTCAGCTCCCACTGCTATCAGTTAATGTCAGAATAGAGACGTGTAAAAACAGTCAGTCTGTTTCCCTGTCTACTGACTCTGTCTGCGATGGCGTCCACAGATGACACGATCGCCATCACACTGCACACTGCCCTATCCCATCTGGACAAGAGGAATTACCTTCGTGAGAATGCTGTTCGGCGACTACAGCTCAGCATTCAACACCATAGTTCCGTCCAAGTTCGTGATCAAGATGGAGGCCCTGGGTCTCAACCCCTTCCCTGTGTAATTGGGTCCTGGACTTTCTGACGGGCCGCCCCCAGGTGGTGAAGGTAGGAAACAACATCTCCACTTCGCTGACCTTCAACACTGGGGCCCCACAAGGGTGCGTGCTCAGCCCCCTCCTGTACTCCCTGTTCACCCATGACTGTGTGGCCATGCACGCCTCCAACTCAATCATCGAAGAGGGATACAACAGTAGTAGGTCACCAACAACGATGAGACAGCATCAGGTAGGAGTGGGTGCAGGAAAACAACCTGCCCTCCATTGTGGACACCTACACCTACCCATGTCACAGTAGGAAGGTGGAAAAAGATAATCAAGGAGTGAAACAACCACCTGAGCCAACAGGCCTCTTCAACCTCCAGGCTGAAGAAATTTCATCCAAAGCCTCACAAAGGTCAGATGCACAGGTGCATCAAAGCTGGGACCGAGAGACTGAAAAACAGCTTCTATCTCAAGGCCATCAGACTGTTAAACAGCCACCACTAACACAGAGAGGCTGCTGCCTACGTACAGACATGAAATCATTGGCCACTTTAATAAATAGATCACCTTCCCCTTTAAATAATGCCACTTTAATAATGTTTACATATCTTACATTACTCATATCATGTCTGTACTGTACATTATACCATCTACTGCACCTTGCCGATGCCGCTCAGCCATCACTCATCTATATATTTATATATATACTGTACATTATACCATCTACTGCACCTTGCCGATGCGATGTCTCAGCCATCAATCTATATATTTATATATATACTGTACATTATACCATCTACTGCATCCCCTTGCCAGATGCCACTCAGCCATCACTCATCTATATATTTATATATATACTGTACATTATACCATCTACAGCACCTTGCGATGCCACTCAGCCATCACTCATCCATATATATTATATATATACTGTACATTATACCATCTACTGCACCTTGCCGATGCCGCTCAGCCATCACTCATCTATATATTTATATATATACTGTACATTATACCATCTACTGCACCTTGCCGATGCCGCTCAGCCATCACTCATCTATATATTTATATATATACTGTACATTATACCATCTACTGCACCTTGCCGATGCCGCTCAGCCATCACTCATCTATATATTTATATCTACATATTCTTATTCCATCCCATTACATTGTGTGTATGAGGTAGTTGTTGTGGAATTGTTAGATTACCTGTTAGATATTACTGCACTGTCGGAACTAGAAGCACAAGCATTTCATTACACTCGCAATAACATCTGCTAACCATGTGTATGCAACCAATAACATCTGCTAACCCTGTGTA
>NW_024609793.1:125000-132500 GCF_018296145.1 Oncorhynchus tshawytscha
TCTCTCCCCTCTCTCTCCCTCCATCTCTCTCCCTCCCTCCATCTATCCCCTCTCTCTCCCTCCATCTCTCTCCCTCCCTCCATCTCTCCCCTCTCCCTCCCTCCATCTCTCTCTCTCCCTCCATCTATCCCCTCTCTCTCCCTCCATCTCTCTCTCTCCCTCCATCTCTCCCCCTCTCTCCCTCCATCTCTCTCCCTTTTCTGTCCCTCTCTCCCTCCATCTATCCCCTCTCTCTCCCTCCATCTCTCTCTCTCCCTCCATCTATCCCCTCTCTCTCCCTCCATCTCTCCCCTCTCTCTCCCTCCATCTCTCTCCCTTTTCTGTCCCTCTCTCCCTCCATCTATCCCCTCTCTCTCCCTCCATTTCTCTCCATTTTCTGTCCCTCTCTCCCTCCATCTCTCTCCCTTTTCTGTCCCTCTCTCCCTCCATCTCTCTCCCTCCATCTCTCTCCTTCCATCTCTCTCCCATTTCTGTCCCTCTCTCCCTCCATATATCCATTCTCTCTCCCTCCATCTATCCCCTCTCTCTCCCTCCATCTCTCTCTCTCCCTCCATCTCTCTCCCTCCATCTCTCTCCTTCCATCTCTCTCCCATTTCTGTCCCTCTCTCCCTCCATATATCCATTCTCTCTCCCTCCATCTATCCCTTCTCCCTCCCTCCATCTCTCTCCCTCCATCTCTATCACTTTTTTGTCCATCTCTCTCCCTCCAACTCTCTCCATCTTATTTCTCTCTCTCCCCCCTCTCTCTCTCCATCTCCCTCCCTCTGCTTCCCCTATCTAGATCCCTTCATCACTCTCCCTCCATCTCCCTAATTCTCCCTCCATCTCCCTCCCTCTCCCTCCATGTGCCTCCATCTCCCTCTCCCCCATCTCCCTCCCACTCCCTCTCCCTCCATCTGCCTCCATCTCCCTCTCCCCCATCTCCCTCCACTCCCTCTTCCTCCATCTCCCACCCTCTCCCTCTCCCTCCATCTGCCTCCATCTCCCTCTCCCCCCATCTCCCTCCTCTCCCTCCATCTCCCACCCTCTCCCTCCATCTCCCTCTGCCTCCATCTCCCTCTCCCCCATCTCCCTCCCACTCCCTCTCCCTCCATCTCCCACCCTCTCCCTCTCCCTCCATCTGCCTCCATCTCCTCTCCCCCATCTCCCTCCCTCCCTCTCCCTCCATCTCCCACCCTCTCCCTCTCCCCCCATCTCCCTCCACTCCATCTCCCACCCTCTCCGTCTCCCTCCATCTGCCTCCATCTCCCTCTCCCCCATCTCCCTCCCACTCCCTCTCCCTCCATCTCCCACCCTCTCCCTCCCCTCCATCTCCCACCCTCTCCCTCCATCTCCCTCCATCTCCCTCTCCCCCATCTCCCTCCCACTCCCTCTCCTCCATCTCCCACCCTCTCCCTCCATCTCCCTCCATCTCCCTCTCCCCATCTCCCACCCTCTCCCTCTCCCTCCATCTGCCTCCATCTCCCTCTCCCCCATCTCCCTCCCACTCCCTCTCCCTCCATCTCCCCTCCCTCTCCCTCCATCTGCCTCCATCTCCCTCTCCCCCATCTCCCTCCACTCCCTCTTCCTCCATCTCCCACCCTCTCCTCTCCCTCCATCTGCCTCCATCTCCCTCTCCCCCATCTCCCTCCACTCCCTCTCCCTCCATCTCCCACCCTCTCCCTCCATCTCCCTCTGCCTCCATCTCCCTCTCCCCCATCTCCCTCCACTCCCTCTCCCTCCATCTCCCACCCTCTCCCTCTCCCTCCATCTGCCTCCATCTCCCTCTACCCCATCTCCCTCCCACTCCCTCTCCCTCCATCTCCCACCCTCTCCCTCTCCCCCATCTCCCTCCCACTCCATCTCCCACCCTCTCCGTCTCCCTCCATCTGCCTCCATCTCCCTCTCCCCCATCTCCCTCCCACTCCCTCTCCCTCCATCTCCCACCCTCTCCCTCCCCCTCCATCTCCCACCCTCTCCCTCCATCTCCCTCCATCTCCCTCTCCCCCATCTCCCTCCCACTCCCTCTCGCTCCATCTCCCACCCTCTCCCTCCATCTCCCTCCATCTCCCTCTCCCCATCTCCCACCCTCTCCCTCTCCCTCCATCTGCCTCCATCTCCCTCTCCCCATCTCCCTCCCTCCCTCTCCCTCCATCTCCCACCCTCTCCCTCTCCCTCCATCTGCCTCCATCTCCCTCTCCCTCCATCTCCCTCCATCTCCCTCTCCCTCCATCTCCCTCCACTCCCTCTCCCTCCATCTGCCTCCATCTCCCTCTCCCTCCATCTCCCTCCCACTCCCTCTCCCTCCATCTCCCTCCCACTCCCTCTCCCTCCATCTCCCTCCCTCCCTCTCCCTCCATCTCCCTCCCTCTCCCTCTCCCCATCTCCCACCCACTCCCTCTCCCTCCCTCTCCCTCTCCCCCATCTCCCACCCTCTCCCTCTCCCTCCCTCTCCCTCCCTCTCCCTCTCCCTCTCCCACCCTCTCCCTCCATCTCCCTCTCCCCCCATCTCCCACCCTCTCCCTCCATCTCCCTCCCTCTCCCCATCTCCCACCCACTCCCTCTCCCTCCCTCTCCCTCTCCCCCCCTCTCCCCCTCTCCCTCTCCCTCTCCCCTCCCTCCCTCCCTCTCCCTCTCCCTCTCCCTCTCCCTCCCTCCTCTCCCTCTCCCTCTCCCTCTCCCTCTCCCTCTCCCTCTCCCTCTCCCTCTCCCTCTCCCTCTCCCTCTCCCTCTCTCCCTCTCCCTCTCCCTCTCCCTCTCCCTCCCTCTCCCTCCATCTCCCTCTGCTGTCCCTGATGTATCAGAGTTGTTTCTATCTATGGACAATCAATCCACACCACAGCACCACTGTGAGACATGAAAACACACCCATCACCACAGCCCACCACACCACAGCACCACTGTGAGACATGAAAACACACCCATCACCACAGCCCACCACACCACAGCACCACTGTGAGACATGAAAACACACCCATCACCACAGCCCACCACACCACAGCACCACTGTGAGACATGCCATGTGCCGGAAAACACACCCATCACCACAGCCCACCACACCACAGCACCACTGTGATAATGACTGACCAGGTAGAAATCACCACACCACAGTACACCACAATCATCCACACCACAGTCCACCACAGCCCACCACACTAGAGCACCACTGTGATAATGACTGACCAGCTAGAAATCACCACACCACAGTCCACCACAGCCCTCCACACCACAGTCCACCACACCACAGCCCACCACACCACAGTCCACCACAGTCCACCACAGTATACCACACCACAGTCCACCACAGCCCACCACACCACAGTCCACCACACCACAGTACACCACACCACAGAACACCACAGTACACCACAGTACACCACAGCACACCACAGCACACCACACCACAGTACACCACAGTACACCACAGTACACCACAGTACACCACACCAGAGTCCACCACAGTACACCACAGTACACCACACCACAGTCCACCACAGTACACCACACCACAGTACACCACACAACAGTACACCACAGTACACCACACCACAGTACACCACAGTACACCACACCACAGTACACCACAGTACACCACAGTACACCACACCACAGTACACCACAGTACACCACACCACAGTACACCACAGTACACCACAGTACACCACACCACAGTACACCACACCACAGTACACCACACCACAGTACACCACAGTACACCACAGTACACCACACCACAGTACACCACACCACAGTACACCACACCAAACTACAGTACAGTACAACAGACCACAGAACACCACAGTACACCACACCACAGTACACCACACCACAACACTCCACACCAAACTACAGTACAGTACAACAGACCACAGAACACCATAGTACACCACACCACACCACAGAACACCACAGTACCCCACAGCACACCACAGAACACCACAGAACACCACAGTACACCACACCACACCACAGTACACCACAGAACACCACAGTACACCACACCACAGTACACCACACCACAGTACACCACAGTACACCACATCACACCACAGAACACCACAGTACACCACAGTACACCACAGCACACCACAGTACACCACACCACAGTACACCACAGAACATCACAGTCCACCACACCACAGCCCACCACACCACAGTATACCACAGCCCACCACAGTACACCACACCACAGTCCACCACACCACAGTACAGTACACCACAGTACACCACACCACAGTACAGTACACCACAGTACACCACAGTATACCACAGTACACCACAGTACAGTACACCACAGTACACCACAGTATACCACAGTACACCACCACAGTACAGTACACCACAGTACAGTACACCACAGTACACCAGTAGTATACCACAGTACACCACACCACAGTACACCACAGTAAACCACAGTACACCACACCACAGTACACCACAGTACACCACACCACAGTACACCACAGTATACCACAGTACACCACAGTACAGTATACCACAGTACACCACAGTACACCACACCACAGTACACCACACCACAGTACACCACAGTATACCACAGTACACCACACCACAGTACACCACAGTATACCACAGTACACCACAGTACAGTACACCACAACACAGTCCACCACACTTGACATGCTTCCTGCTCCTGGTTGTTATGGCAACAGATCAGAGACACAGACAGACAGAGATGGAGAAACTGAGGCTTTCACTACTAAAGGTGTCCAGACAGACACACAGAGATGGAGAGATTTCACTACTGAAGGCCCATTGACAACAGACATGGCTTCAAATAGAGCCTGGAGTGCCAGGTGAGGGGGGTTTACACATTTGAGATTATCTAATTGGTTCCATTGCATCAGGCCCAATCAATCACAAGCTAAATATTTGAAAGAAAACAAATACTATTTTTTCCCAGGTCTACTTAGGTAGGGAACAGACAGACAGACAGACAGACAGACAGACAGACAGACAGACAGACAGACACAGACAGACAGACAGACAGACAGACAGACAGACAGACAGCAGGCAGCAGGCAGACAGACAGACAGACACAGACAGACAGACAGACAGACAGACAGACAGACAGACAGACAGACAGACAGACAGACAGACAGACAGACAGACAGACAGACAGACAGACAGACAGACAGAGGAAACAGGTGTGTGTGATTGAGCTCGTCATCCTCCATGTTTCTCTATTTCTCTCTGAAGGAAGACATCAAGCATCTCCGTAAATATGGTACATCGACTATTAGTTGCCGGGAGGAGAATAGCAACAACTCGTTATTTTATTTTCCTAGTCTTCTGAAAACACACAAAGGGTTCTGCATGGATAAGATAAAGAAGTCATCCCAGTTACCAGATGAAACCTCAGGGAGACTCCATTTCCCAAGGGCATGGGTTGTCTTTAAAACCTTAGGGAGACTCCATTTCCCCAACAGATGAAACCTCAGGGAGACTCCATTTCCCAAGGGCATGGGTGGTCTTTAAAACCTTAGGGAGACTCCATTTCCCCAACAGATGAAACCTCAGGGAGACTCCATTTCCCCACTGCATGGGTGATCTTTAAAACCTTAGGGAGACTCCATTTCCCCAACAGGTGAAACCTCAGGGAGACTCCATTTCCCCAGCAGGTGAAACCTCAGGGAGACTCCATTTCCCTACTGCATGGGTGGTCTATTAAACCTTAGGGAGACTCCATTTCCCCAGCAGGTGAAACCTCAGGGAGACTCCATTTCCCCAGCAGGTGAAACCTCAGGGAGACTCCATTTTCCTACTGCATGGGTGGTCTATTAAACCTTAGGGAGACTCCATTTCCACAGCAGGTGAAACCTCAGGGAGACTCCATTTCCCTACTGCATGGGTGGTCTATTAAACCTTAGGGAGACTCCATTTCCCCAGCAGGTGAAACCTCAGGGAGACTCAATTTCCCCAGCAGGTGAAACCTCAGGGAGACTCCATTTCCCTACTGCATGGGTGGTCTATTAAACCTTAGGGAGACTCCATTTCCACAGCAGGTGAAACCTCAGGGAGACACCATTTCCCCAGCAGGTGAAACCTCAAGGAGACTCCATTTCCCCAGCAGATGAAACCTCAGGGAGACTCCATTTCCCCAGCAGATGAAACCTCAGGGAGACTCCATTTCCCCAGCAAGTGAAACCTCAAGGAGACTCCATTTCCCCAGCAGGTGAAACCTCAGGGGGACTCCATTCCCCCAGTGTGTGGGTGGTCTATGTACAGTAGAGGGAAGGTTTGTGATGTTGAAAAAAAATGATTTTCATCAAATAAAAAATCCTGGTTAGACTGGCTTTAACAATCTCTGAGCTTCACCAGAAAGGCTGAGTAATGTACACTACCGGTCAATAGTTTAAGGACAACTACACATTCCAAGGTTTTTCATTTATCTTTCACTATTTTCTACATTGTATAAGAACAGTGAAGACATCAACACTAAGAAGACAGAACAGTGAAGAACAGTAAAGAACAGTGAAGAACAGTGAAGAACAGTGAAGAACAGTGAAGAACAGTGAAGACATCAACACTAAGAAGAAGACAGAACACATGGAATCATGTAGTAACCAAAACAAAAGTGTTATAAACAAATCAAAATATATTTTATATTTGAGATTCTTTAAAACAGACACCCTTTTGCCCTGATGACAGCCACCCTTTTGCCCTGATGACAGCCATCCTTTTGCCCTGATGACAGCCACCCTTTTGCCCTGATGACAGCCACCCTTTTGCCCCGATGACAGCCACCCTTTTGCCCTGATGACAGCCACCCTTTTGCCCTGATGACAGCCACCCTATTGCCCTGATGACAGCCACCCTTTTGCCCTGATGACAGCCACCCTTTTGCCCTGATGACAGCCACCCTTTTGCCCTGATGACAGCCACCCTTTTGCCCTGATGACAGCCACCCTTTTGCCCTGATGACAGCCACCCTTTTGCCCTGATGACAGCCATCATTTTGCCCTGATGACAGCCACCCTTTTGCCCTGATGACAGCCATCATTTTGCCCTGATGACAGCCACCCTTTTGCCCTGATGACAGCCACCCTTTTGCCCTGATGACAGCCACCCTTTTGCCCTGATGAAAGCCATCATTTTGCCCTGATGACAGCCACCCTTTTGCCCTGATGACAGCCATCATTTTGCCCTGATGACAGCCATCATTTTGCCCTGATGACAGCCACCCTTTTGCCCTGATGACAGCCACCCTTTTGCCCTGATGACAGCCACCCTTTTGCCCTGATGACAGCCACCCTAATGCCCTGATGACAGCCACCCTTTTGCCCTGATGACAGCCACCCTTTTGCCCTGATGACAGCCACCCTTTTGCCCTGATGACAGCCACCCTTTTGCCCTGATGACAGCCACCCTTTTGCCCTGATGACAGCCACCCTTTTGCCCTGATGACAGCCATCATTTTGCCCTGATGACAGCCACCCTTTTGCCCTGATGACAGCCATCATTTTGCCCTGATGACAGCCACCCTTTTGCCCTGATGAC